>NC_051268.2:1526738-1606738 GCF_015237465.2 Chelonia mydas | reverse complement strand
CGGTGAGGGACAGGCAGATGTGGAGACCCCCAGAGCCCCGGGGCAGAGCAGGGGGCGGACGTGGGCACACCCAGGGCCCCAGGGCAGTGCGGGGGGGCGGACAGGGACACCCCCAGGGCCCCGGGGCAATGCGGGGGGCAGACGGGGACACCCCCAGGGCCCCGGGGCAGCACGGGGGGCGGACGTGGGCACACCCAGAGCCCCGGGGCAGTGCGGGGGGCGGACGGGGACACCCCGGGGCAGAGCCGGGGGCGGACGTGGGAACACCCAGGGCCCCAGGGCAGTGCGCGAGGGCGGACAGGGACACCCCCAGGGCCCCGGGGCAGAGCAGGGGGCGGAGAGGGACATCCCCAGGGCCCCGGGGCAGCACGGGGCGCGGACGTGGGCACACCCAGGGCCCCGGGGCAGCGCGGGGGGCGGAGGGGGGCACTCCCAGGGCCCCGGGGCAGCGCGGGGGGCGGAGGGGGGCACCCCCAGGGCCCCGGGGCAGCGCGGGGGGCGGACGGGGGCACCCCCAGGGCCCCGGGGCAGCGCGGGGGGCGGAGGGGGGCACACCCAGGGCCCCGGGGCAGCGCGGGGGGCGGAGGGGGGCACACCCAGGGCCCCAGGGCAGCACGGGGCGCGGACGTGGGCACACCCAGGGCCCCAGGGCAGTGCGGGAGGGCGGACAGGGACACCCCCAGGACCCCAGGGCAGAGCGGGGGGCGGACGTGGGCACACCCAGGGCCCCGGGGCAGCGCGGGGGGCGGAGGGGGGCACTCCCAGGGCCCCGGGGCAGCGCGGGGGGCGGAGGGGGGCACCCCCGGGGCCTCGCCCCGCCCCACCTGTGGTTGATGATGCGGTGGATGGCCATCCACTCGGGCTTGATGCCGTAGCGGTAGAAGCGCTCCTCCATCTGGGCGTAGAGCGGGTCTTTGCTCTTCCGCTTCTCGCTCTTGCCGTCGTCCTCGCCGGAGCCGTAGTCCAGCGGGGGCGGCTCGTCCATGTCGTTTTTCCTCTGGTAGTTGCGATACATCACCAGGTGGAAGATCTCCAGCTGGGCGCCCGGCGGGCCGGGGAGGGAAGAGGAAAGGGGGGGTGAGGCGCTCGGGTATGCCAGGCTCTGCGCAGACCCCCAGGAACCCCCCAGCCCACACACGCCCCCCCCCGCCCGCCCCGGAGACCTACCTGCAGTTCCTTGGCCCAGGAGCAGTGCCAGTAGGACTGGCCGACCCACTTGACGAAGAACTCCCGCTCCGAGCGGCCCTGCAGCGGCTTGGGCGAGGGCTCGTCCGGGTCGGCGTCGGGCGGCCGGGGCACCAGCACAGGCGGGGGCGGCTCCCCCCAGCGCCAGTGCAGGATCTTCTGCACCCGGCCCTTCAGCACGGGGCACTGCGGAGGGGACGGAGGGAGAGTCAGGCCCGCCACGCTCCCCCACCCAGGCACCAGGCCCCACTTGGATTCAGCGCCGGCTCCCCCCCGGTCCCCGCAGGGTCTGCTGCCACCTTGCGCTCTGGGCAGGACTCCACTTCCTGTCCTAAAAGGGCCCTGTTAGGTTTGGTCATCCTCTCTCAGAACAGCTGATACGCCCCGCCCCAGAGGTGGCCGCATCTCAGCACCGGGCAAGGGGTCCCTGTTTAACCAGCCGCCCCACCCCAGAGGTGGCCGCATCTCAGCACCGGGCGAGGGGTCCCTGTGTCACCAGGCGCCCCGCCCCAGAGGTGGCCGGATCTCAGCGCCGGGCAAGGGGTCCCTGAATAACCATCCACCCCACCCCAGAAGTGGCCGCATCTCAACGCTGAGCAAGGGGTCCCTGGGTAACCAGCCGCCCCGCCCCAGAAGTGGCCGCACCTCAGTGCCAAGTGAGGGGTCCCTGTTTAACCAGACGCCCTGCGCCAGAGGTAGCCGCATCTCAGCGGCGGGCGAGGGGTCCCTGGATAACCAGCCGCCCCGCCCCAGAGGTGGCTGCATCTCTGCTCAATTTTTGCAGCTCTCCCCACGCCCATGAACTCCACGTCTCTCTGGGATCCCACGGGACGCTGCACAATGCAGAGATCTCCACGCCGAGAGGCTGAGCTGGGCCCGGGGCACCAGACCGTGCAGGAGGGGGCCCGGCTCTCGCCCGCCCGGGCGCCCTACCGTGCAGCGGGGGCAGAGCCATTCGCCGTTGGGGATCTCGGGCAGCGGCGGGTTGAGGCAGTGGATGTGGTAGGAGGAGATACAGGCATCACAGCACAGCAGCTCCCCGCCGTCCTTGCAGACCCGGCAGTACTCCATGTGGTCGTCCTCCTCCTCCTTCTCGCCTTCCTCCTCCAGCTCCTCCTCGTACTCCTCGTCTTCCTCCTTGGCTTCCCACTGCACCCCCTCCTTCTCCTGCGGGGGGAGCGAGGCAGCGGGTCAGACGGGGGGGGGTGCCCAGCGGGATGTATGCCCAGTGACCCGACGCCCGGCGCGGGATAGGCCCACAGCAGGACGCACACACCCAGAGACCCGACGCCCGGCGCGGGACAGGTCCACAGCGGGACACACACGCCTAGCGACCCGACGCCCGGCGCGGGACAGGTCCACAGCGGGACACACACGCCTAGCGACCCGACGCCCGGCGCGGGACAGGTCCACAGCGGGACACACACGCCCAGAGATCGGACACCCAGCACGGGACAGGCCCACAGCGGGACGCACACGCCCAGAGACCCGACGCCCGGCACGGGACAGGCCCAGAGCGGGACGCACACGCCCAGAAACCGGACGCCCGGCGCGGGACAGGCCCACAGCGGGACGCACACGCCCAGAGACCGGACGCCAGGCGCGGGACAGGCCCACAGCGGGACGCACACGCCCAGAGACCCGACGCCAGGCACGGGATAGGCCCCCGGCAGGACACACACGCCCAGGCAGGGACCCGACACCAGGCACGGGATAGGCTCCCAGCAGGATGTACACGCCCAGGCAGGGACCCAACGCCGGGCTCGGGATAGGCCCCCAGCGGGACGCACACGGCCAGGCAGGGACCCAACGCCAGGCGCGGGATAGGCCCCCAGCAGGACGCACACGGCCATGCACAGATCAATACCCTCTTTCAGAGGAAGCTTGACTCTCTTCTCTACAAATTCGAGCATCCTCCCCAGGGAAACCGAGTCAGGCCGGCCAGCTTTTCAGCAGCCGCTACCCCTCTGGGTCACCCCCATCACAAGTGACACGCCTCACAGGGCACCAATTTCTCAGGACGGGCACCTGTAAGTAGCACCCAAAACGCACCAGTCCCTTCTGGGAAAGGCGGCGGGGGTCTCTACAGGGCACAGGGATGGTACCTAGGCGGGCAGGGGGTCAGGGAGCGAGGGGGGCAGCCAGGAAGGAACAGAGGGCGGCTTACGCAGTGGGGACAGCTCCATTTGCCCTCGGGCGCCTTGTCGAGTTCGGGGTCCAGACACACCAGGTGGTAGGCCCTGGGGCAGGTGTCACAGAGGATGATCTCGCCGCCCTGTTGGCACACTTCACAGTAGTCCTGGTGGTCCGTCTCGTAGCCGTCCACCTCCTCCTCGCCGGCCACTGGGAGGGGACGCAAAAGCAGACACTGCAGAAGGCGGCGCCCAGACCCCACGGGCTGCTGCGCCTCCCGCCCCACACGGGACGCACCGTTCCCGCAGGCCAGGAAACAGATTTCCCGTCCCGCAAAGACTTCAGCGAGGTCGGGATCCCCACCCTAGCCGGCCCGGCTTGAGCCAGGGCAAACAGCTCAAAAGTTCACCAATAGCTGCAGCCTGACAAAACTTTCTCTTTTCCCCACGTTGGGTCAATCGAATTTCTAAACCTTCTGGAGAATTTCTAAATCTTTGGTTTCAACTTGGACCGTTTCCCAACTTTTCTTTAAGTCTAATTAGCTCATGTTTCAAAACCATTTGCAATTCTGACCGGTTTTCCAGCGGAAAATGCGCATGCTTTCGACCTTTTTCAGTCCGATGGGCTTGAAATGGGCCTGATTTCCACCTTTCGGGATCTAACTGGCTTACATTTCAAAACTAGTCACGATTTTGACTAGTTTCAAGGTTAAAAATATTCCCAACTTCAACCTTTCCCCAGTCTAATTCATTAAAATTTCTAAACAAAACGGCATTTCGAAGCAGAAAACAGGAACGTTTTGTTTCCACAATTTCAAGCTTTCTCCTGTCCCAAGAATATTTTTGAGAGTTCAAGTTTTAAAAGGTGTTTCAGACCAGAACTTTTCATTTCGAAAGTTTCAAACCCCTCTGCCTCGGCATTTGGTTCGAGTCGGGAAATGCCCCATGCCCGACCTGTTCTGAATGCTTTCGGATTTCACAAGTCGGCACTTTCCGACGATGAAGAAACAATTCATCAAAAGATTCCCACTCAACTTTATTGTCTGTACTAGGAGCAGAGGAAGTCTGGCTTGGCGGAGGACATGGACACTGCCCAGCTGCGTTAAGTCACTTCCTCCGTCTGTGCCTCGGTTTCCCTACTTAGCCTCTATCTATTCAGGGCTTCTCTACATGCTACTTAACTAAAAAAAAAAAATTATTGGTAAAAAAAACCCAATTTCAAGTGTGACATTTACGAAAACAAGCTAGAAACCCACTGAACCAGGACACAGGAGAACTGGGTTCTGTTCCCAGCTTGGCATTGGGCAATTTGCCTCCCTGTGCCTCAGTTTCCCTATCTCTAATTGGCCATAATGATACTGATCGCCTGTGGAAAGCACTCTGAGATCTGCTGCTGGAAAGCGCTAGATAAGAGCTAAAGTCTGTTATTATAGGAACTAGACACACTCTGGTTCAACCACTTGAATTCCTTCAGGGAAGCATCGCCCAGGAGGTCAGACGAGAGACCACGATCCCCCCTCCTAGCCTTGGAACAGCTCGTCAGGGCGGGGGACAGCCTCTCACCATGCGTCTGCGCAGCGCCCAGCACCACGGGGCCCCGATCCTGGATTGGGATTGTGGAGATCGCTGTAACACAATAACAAGTCAGAGTCTGCAGCACTGTCGGACCCACAGGCTGGCTCAGGGGGGCAGTGAATGGGGCACGGGGCCTTTCCGTTTTAAGGGGTGCAGAAGATGCTACCTGACCCCCTCAGACAGCTCATGCCCTGAAGCATGGAAGTGGATGGCTGACAGCACAGCTTGCCTATCTTGGGGTCCTGGACTCATGCACGTCAATGCATGCATACTGCACTGAGCACAAGTCGTAAGCTACTGGGGCCTTTTTGCACAAGCCGGGGTGAGCTACATCTTAGGGACTGCTGCCCCGGGTCAGACCTTCTACCCCGGTATCCCGGCTTGCCCCCGGCGTGCAGGCTCTGACCCATGGGCCCATCTAGCCCGGTATCCCGGCTTGCCCCCTGGCGTGCAGGCTCTGACCGATGGGCCCGTCTAGCCCGATATCCCGGCTCGTCCCCTGGCATGCAGGCTCTGACCCATGGGCCCATCTAGCCCGGTATCCCGGCTCGTCCCCTGGCGTGCAGGCTCTGACCGATGGGCCCATCTAGCCCGATATCCCGGCTCGTCCCCTGGCATGCAGGCTCTGACCCATGGGCCCATCTAGCCCGGTATCCCGGCTCGTCCCCTGGCGTACAGGCTCTGACCCATGGGCCCATCTAGCCCGGTATCCCGGCTCGTCCCCTGGCGTACAGGCTCTGACCCATGGGCCCATCTAGCCCAGTCTGGTACAGTACAAGCCCCTCTGCAGCAAGCCAGCAACAACCAGAGCATCTCTTAATCAATTTCAGCCCACAGGCTGTCATTTCAACGGACAGCACTGCTCCACCCCGGGTGTAAAAGCTCCTCCCACTCCTAGAAGCCCTGCCCCTCTGTGAAAGCTCCTCCCTCTTCTAGAAGCGCCGCCTTGGTGTGAAAGTTCTTTCCATCCCGAAAAGCCCCCACCCCGTGTGAAAGCTCCTCCCACACCTGGAAGCCCTGCCCCAGGCATGAAAGCTCCTCCTACCCAGAGAAGCCCCACCCCTGGCATGTAAGCTCCTCCCACCCAGCTGCCAGGGCCACGCTCACCCTTCTTCCTTTTCCTGCCAGGCCGGCCCCGCTTGAGTTTCTTGACCCGCCCCGAGCTGTCGGACCGCACCGAGGAGCTGTGGACACTGGAGTTGTCGATGTCAGACTCTTCCTCCATCTCGCCCACCTCGTCGCTCTGAAACACATGCTGTACATAACCATAGTGGCCCTCGTTAGCCGGGGCTCGTCCAGAGGCGCAAAGTGGGGGAAAGGGGGGGGAACAGGGACAGAGGGCGGGTCACGTGGCATCACTGAACCATCACTGCGGGCACCCTTCCCCCAGACCTGGCACGTGGGGCGGGGGGACATCAGTGGGACCGAAAATACAGACGTTCACGCCCATGGTTGGGCCACGGATTAACGGGGCCCCCACGGTCGCACATGAGCCCCGAGGCATCTTTGCCTGCAGAGGAATTGGGGAGGGAAGGCGCCGGAGGGCTCTCCGCTCGCCAGCAGTTTGGCCGGCAGCCTTGCTGGAAAGCAGCCAGGCTCCAGCCCGGGTTAAAGCCAAGTGTGGCTTCCACCACCTCCTCCCATCTGGCCAGCTACAGCCCAGGTCAGAGGGTCTGCTGCGGGGGCCAGGGCAGGGCTAAGGCCGAGAGCCCGGGTGAGCTATGCAAAACAGATGCACTCCAAGGGTAAGTCCGCAGTGCAAAAAAAAAAGTGGGAATGCTCTGAATGTTGTGTCTGAATGCTGTGAGCGCGTGCCTCAGTTTCCCCCACGTGTTATTGAAAGCCGGGAGGGTGGGTCGTGACAGCACGCCTGGAGGGGAGATGCTGCCCCAGAGTAACTTCCCAGCCACCTGGGGGCAAACCGAGCAGCCAAAGCAGAGACCTGGAAGGGTGCGTCTACACGGCACACGACGCCTGGGCTGGGACTCAGGTTTGAGCCACGGCCCCCGCGTTCCATCCGGACGCGGGTCTCCGCGAGCTCTCAGGACTTGGGACATAGGACGCTGCTGGGGCGTGGGTCGGGTGCCCCAAGTCCTAGTCCCATTATTTTGAAGCGTGGATGCGAGCCGGAGAGACCCATGTCCAGCCATTGTAAGCCCCGGTTCACAATGTAGTGTAGACGGAACCCCAGCAGAACTTTCTATGCTTTGGACGATGTCCTCCCGGTGCTGCTCGGATGTTTGCTCCAACCCTGCCCTGTCCCCTTCCACAGGTGCCGACTCCGTGGGTGCTCCAGGGAAAAATTAGTGGGTGCTCCCCCCCTTCCCCCCCATGAGCACGCCGCATCCCTGCTCTTCCGCCTACCTCCCAGCACTTCCCCCCGGCCGCCACCAAACAGCTGTTTGGCGGCGTTAGCATGCTCCAGGAGGGGGGGAGGGAGCGGGAACGTGGCGCGCTCAGGGGAGGAGGCGGGGAAGAGGCGGGGCTGGGGCAGGGATTTGGGGAAGGAGTTGGAATAGGGGCAGGGAGGGGGAAGAATTGGGGAGGGGACTTTGGGGAAAGGGTTGGTATGGGGGTGGGGCCTCATGGAAGGGGTGGGAAGGGGTGGGGCCGGGGACATGGGGGGTCAAGCATCCATGGGAAAGAGGGGAAGTCGGCGCCGATGTCCCCTTCCCTCTCCAAAGCTGGTCCCTCTCCTATCAAAACCCGCCCCCTTAATCCATCCCAGGCTGAAAGCCTCAGATAACGCCCGCGGCTGGTCCCTGCCTCGCCTGCCGGCATTTGGGATCATTCTCAGCTTCCCGACCGGGCCCCAGCAGCAAGTCACCAGTCCTCTCCGGCGGGGCCCCGGCATTGCGATGGGAATTATTCGGGAGGGGGAAAAAAACCCCACCCGCTTTTGTGAGAGTTGGGGACCCGGCATGACCTCCCTCCTGAGCTCCCAGTACCACCCCCGGCTCTCCCCGCACCCCAGCGAGTGTGGCCGGGAAGGAGCGTGGCTTACCGAGCTGCTCTTTTTCCGCTTTCCACCGATCATGCCCAGCTTGATCTTCAGGGGAGCCATCCTCTTCCCTTTCATCTTCCTCTTCATCTCTGGCACGCGAGGGCTCTTGCTCCGCCTTTTGTGACCCGGCCCTTTTGTCAAAGAAAGCGAGATCGATCAAAAGCTCCAAATCCACCTCAACAACAGGCATGGCCGGCCTCCTGTTCCAGAAGGGGAAACTGAGGCACGAGAAAGGGACTTGCCCTAAGTCACAACGCAAGCAGCTGGGGATAGAACCCTGGAGTCCAGGCTCCCAGCCCCCACCCTGCTGTAACCCACCAGCCCCCACTCCCCTCCCAGAGCCTGGGAGAGAACCCAGGAGTCCTGGCTCCCTGCCTCCCCTCCTCTAACCCACCAGCCCCCACTCCCCTCCCAGAGCTGGGGAGAGAACCCAGAAGTCCAGGTGGGTGGGGAGGGGAATGAGACACGGGGCCTTTCCTCTCCTGGCCCTGAGGTATCATGGGAATTGTAGTTGCAGATGCCCAATGCAGCTATTGTCCTGTATAGGCCAAGGTTCCTGGTCAGACTACATATCCCATGATGCACCATGGTGTTGGAGAAGAGGTGCATCATGGGCAAACCCAGCCATGAAGCATCCTGGGTATTCTAGTGGTGGGTGCTTCATGAACCCCTTCTCCTCTGTAGTCCGGGGTCCCTGGTGGGACTACATCCCCCATAATGCTCTCCTATGGTCTTCACAGTGGAGAAGCAGTGCATTGTAGTAGTCCCTGGCCCTGGTGCATCATGGGAGATGTGGTCCAACCCCCCTCCCTACCCCGACAGGAGACAAGCAGGACGGAAATCCGGGTGACTCACCTTTCCCTTCTTTGGTTTTGGCTTTGCGGACGGGAGCGGGCTGCGGCTCGGTAGCCACGGCCGACACGGCCGCCGACACCTGCTCGGCCACGGCCGCCGCCGCCGCTGCAGCTGCTGCCGCCACGGCTGCAGCCGAGCCCTTGAAGGGGTTGTTGGCGCTGAACTCCCGCCACTTGGCGCCCAGGATGGTCATCATCTTGGACATGGGGATCTTGGGGTTCTTTTTGGCAATGAGAGGCCTGCGCGACATGAGACAAAACCGGGGGAGAATGGGGGTGAGATGAGTATGGCGCCGCCTTGGCCTTTGGAAGCAGAGTCCCCCCTTTCACCACCCCCACCCCCCAGATCTGAGCTCCCCCCGCCCGCTGCTGGCTCCCTGCGATGAGCAGCAGCATGGGTCACCCCGCTGTTGTGCCAAGAGCTCCCAGGGGTGCTTGACCCCTGCTCTGCCCCAGGCCCCGCCCCGCCCCTTCCCACCACCTTCCCCGCCTTGTTCCTCCCGCCACCTCTTCCTGCTCCCACTCCTCCCCCACTCCCCCGCACCTCCTGCACGCCGCTGAACAGCTGATCACTGGCGGGTGGGAAGCGCTGGCGGGGGAAGCGGAGAAGTTGCCGGTGGGTGCTAAGCACCCACTGTTTTCTTTCCCGTGGGTGGTCCAGAGCCGGAGCACCCACGGAGTCGGCGCCTATGCCGTCCCGGGCCTCGGAGTTCGCAGCCACGGAGATGCACAGGCTTAGTTCCACGCCTCTCTGAGCAACGGGCTCGGGCTCTCTGCAGACAGCAGCTCATCGCCGGGCAGCTTCCTCACCCCAGCGCTACCCTCTCGGGCAGATGTGGCTGCGTCAGTTACGTTAGCGGCAGTTCGCGCCCAACGCGGATTTGGTTTCAGGCTCTCTGCAGACTCAGGCTGCCTCAGATAACCCGCGGAGTAAAGTGCGCGTTTTCTAGCCAACCATAAAAGCGCCAGACTTTGGTTTTTCTTTTGAATCTCTTTGCTCCCTGGCCTAGCAAGTTCAGCGTTTCCTGTCACTTGCCAACAGAACAGACAAAGGTGCTAAGACTTGACGATAATAAACATATTTCTGTGTACATAAAGTTAAAAAAGCATCCAGAGCCTGCACCGATACTAATCTGCACCAGTTCAGGCTTTGCTCGAGGCAGTGTTCATCGTTATTCCTATTTTAGAGCGTCGGGACACGGGCACAGAGAAAGGTCCCGGGTGTCAGCAGCACCCAGACCTCCAAATTCCCAGTCGGGGAGACCCGCTGGAGCTTGTAAGCTAGCAAACCGTCGCATCGGCTGTAGAGTCGTATCGTGACAGAACCCAGATGCCCCAAATCGCGGTGGGAACCCGACAGGGCCAGGTCAGGAACGAAGGGCAAGAGACCACAGCGATGTTGGCCAGTGCACTGGGACGCAGGACGCCTGGGTTCTAGTCCCAGCTCGGCGACTTCGAGAGAATCCCTGCCCTGCTCTGTGCCTCGGTTTCCCCTCCCAACCCACTGTTTTGCCTATTTAGGTTGTAAGCACTTTGGGACAGGGACGGTCTCTCTCGCTGTGTGTTTGTGCAGCACCCTGCACCCCAGGGACCCTGATCTCGGTCACTGGAGGCGGGGGGAGTGTCTGTTCAGTGCCCGGCACAACACGGAAGGAGGATGTTCTTTGTTCTTTTATGTCAACAACCATCTTTGAGTCTGAATAATTTACCACCTTGCCTCCTAATGCACTCGTTAAGTGGTGCGAAGTACATTAGGCAGAGATAATGGAACCTCAGTCACATGGGAAGCCCGACTAGAGAGAGGGGTCAGCTATCAGATAAAACACTGACATCTCTCAAAACCTACTTGAAAGAGGAGGGGCCCTTAGAGGAACGCTGGGCAAAAAATTTCGGCCAAAAAACGCCCCCACGGATTTGACGTCACCGACGAACATTTTGTGGATTCGTGTCGGTTTCGCCAAATTGTTCGCATCACGGGAAAAGAAATGACCCGCCATTCCAGATGTGTCATTTAAAGGGACGGCCCACACCACAGTGTGGTGCTCTGTCTAGGGGGATGCAGAGAGAGGTTGAGGAGTTGCTATACCATGGGTCATGGTGTTCGACGCGGAAGTCCCAGGTTCAATCCCTGTTGCCCACACTCAGACATTTAGATGAGATCATCAGACAGGAGAAAGCGTATAAGCACACACAGATGGGATGAAATTTCCCTTCTGGGCAGGTATTTTCTAATAGCAGCTTTATTGCATCTGAAACATGCAATACTGGCCAGTGTCAAGGCTCATAGGGCTAAACCGAAGGAGCAATTAAATACCCCTCTATGCATCGAGAGTTGAAACAACAGGAAGCTAACGCCCAAAGCAATGCCGATCAAAAGCTAAGGGGGTTTCCCTGGGATTGATTTGGTTGCAGTGTGCATTTGAGAAAGAGAGCGACAGCAAGCCAGAAGAAAGCGAGAGAAAGGCAGTTGTGTCCTAGGAGGAGGCCAAGGGACAGAGCTCCTTAGGCCGCTGGGCTGGCTAGAAAGGCGGGCTTAGAGGTTCACAGATTCCAAGGCCAGATGGGACCACCGAGATCATCTGACCTCCCGTATAACACAGGCCATAGGATTTCCCCAAAGTGATTCCTGTTTGAATTGGAATAGATCTCAGGGTGGGAGGGCCGGTGGGGGGAAAGCCCATCTTGATTTAAAATTTAAGACTGTGAGTTGGTGGATATTCGTGGTAAACAAACAGCATTTCTGACCTCTATCATCCATTTCTCCTCCGAACGGAAACCACGGTCTGGGTTTTAGGAGGGGCAATGCCCCCTCTCTTTGTGACACATTTTTGCTCTGTAGCACACACATCATCTGTATTCCCCTCCTCATTAGACAAACACCCGTCAGGGATGGTCTACTTTTTTTGTTCAATATCTTCATAAATGATCTGGAGGATGGTGTGGATTCCACCCTCAGCAAGTTTGCAGATGACACTAAACTAGGAGGAGTGGTAGATAAGCTGGAGGGCAGGGATAGGATACAGAGGGACCTAGATAAATTGGAGGATTGGGCCAAAAGAAATCTGATGAGGTTCAACAAGGACAAGTCCAGAGTCCTGCACTTAGGACGGAAGAATGGCATTTTGGGATGTATAAGTAGGAGCATTGCCAGCAGATCGAGGGACGTGATCGTTCCCCTCTATTCGACACTGGTGAGGCCTCATCTGGAGTACTGTGTCCAGTTTTGGGCCCCACACTACAAGAAGGATGTGGAAAAATTGGAAAGAGTCCAGCGGAGGGCAACAAAAATGATTAGGGGACTGGAACACATGACTTATGAGGAGAGGCTGAGGGAACTGGGGATGTTTAGTCTTCAGAAGAGAAGAATGAGGGGGGATTTGATAGCTGCTTTCAACTACCTGAAAGGGGGTTCCAAAGAGGATGGATCTAGACTGTTCTCAGTGGTAGCAGATGGCAGAACAAGGAGTAATGGTCTCACGTTGCAGCGGGGGATATTTACGTTGGATATTAGGAAAAACTTTTTCACTAGGAGGGTGGTGAAACACTGGAATGCGTTACCTAGGGAGGTGGTGGAATCTCCTTCCTTAGAAGTTTTTAAGGTCAGGCTTGACAAAGCCCTGGCTGGGATGATTTAGTCAGGGATCGGTCCTGCTTTGAGCAGGGGGTTGGACTAGACACCTCCTGAGGTCCCTTCCAACCCTGATATTCTATGATTCTACTCCTGCCATGAGCGCAGGGGACCAGACCAGGTGACCTCCCGAGGTCCCTTCTATGCCCTGGTCGCAGTCTTCAGACCCGTAAAACGGTTGTTATAAAGAGGACGGGGACCAATTGTTCTCCATGTCCGCCCACGGCGGGACAAGAAGGGACTGGCCTAATGGGGGCCAGAACTCTTGAGATCCCCTCCAGCCAACTCACGGAAAGAGCCGATTTGCCAAATCAGACACTAGGTGGCGCCCCCAGCCCAGCTACAGCCTCGGGAAAAAGGTCATTGCTTGTGGGATATCCTGGTTCGGGCCCTAGAGACAAACATTCATAGAATCATAGAATATCAGGGTTGGACGGGACCTCCGTCCTGGCCGCATTTTCCATTCTGAGTGGTGGGGGCCCTCTGCAAAGGGGCAGCATGAGTATTATCCCCATTTTACAAACAGGGAAACTGAGGCACGGGGGGGCAGAACCGGTTATTGAACCCAGATCTCCTACCTCCCAGCCTATCCTGCCTCCCACCCTTGGCTGGGAGTGGGAGGCTGGGGAGTGGTCCCCAGCAGTTTTCAGACCCTCAGCCAATCCTCCTCTGAAGCGGATCCGACCAGGTCCCCTCCTCAGCTGAGTTCAAAGAACAGGGCTGGTGAAATGCGACCGCCGGCGGGGGAGCCATTTTGGTGGCATCGCTCCCAAAAGAAACCCCGTCCCGGATGCAGAGATGGTAGATCCACAGGCCAGAAGGGATCCCTGCGACCATCTACTGAGAGGCTATCCCAGGGCTGCTCCCCTGATCTCTGGACCCGGGCGGGACCAAAGTGACACGGCCAAAAGGAGCCGCTAGACCCCCAGCTCTCTCCAAAGGCCTGCGGGAAGACAAGAAAGCCGGCGAGGAGACCCCCAATGGGAAACCCCGAGAAGCTCCAGCTCCAGTCTGAGTGCATTTGCTATTAGGGGAATCAGATCCAAAGGCTAATTAGGCAACTACCGACGCCTTTAATTCCTCCCGGGAACCTGCTGGCAGCTGGCGCGGCTCCCGTCGCTCCGGGCCTGGAATTCCACTTGAATAGACTTGGCGCTGGCTTGGGTTTCTGGGAGGCCCGGAGGTGTTCGCTCACTGCGGTGACCCAGCGCCGAGCTCTCCGTGGCCAGGGCGGCTGCAGGCCGTGCTCTCCGCTTGCCAGGAGGTAAGGAAGCTTCTTGGCTGCAGATCTTCCCTGGCAAGACTAGGATCTGACTCCAGCCCCCTAGCCCGCCCTCCCCAGCTGGCTGCCGCAAACTCCCTCGTTCAAGGGCACCAGTGTAAACCCTGCCAGATCTGCTGGCTGCTACCCACAGCATTCTCCCGGGCTTCTTGGGGCTGTGCCACCTGGCACGCAGCCCAGGTCCGTACGGATATCCGGGCTGCCGCACCAGCTGGGTCAGGCATGATGGGGGCGGGCTGCTGGGGCGTCATCGGGGTAATGATGGCATGGCACAGACCGTGTCTCCTGGCTGACCCTCCTCAGGGCCTGGCACGCGGGCTGGAGAGTGACGGGGGTCAGCAGAGGAAAGACCCCAGCTGGTGTCAATGGGCGTCTCTCCATTGGAGTCAATGGGGCCAGAACCCGGCTGGTGTCAATGGGGCCAGAACCCGGCTGGTGTCAATGGGCGTCTCTCCATTGGCGTCAATGGGGCCGGAACCCGGCTGGTGTCAATGGGCGTCTCTCCATTGGCGTCAATGGGGCCAGAACCCGGCTGGTGTCAATGGGCGTCTCTCCATTGGCGTCAATGGGGCCGGAACCCGGCTGGTGTCAATGGGCGTCTCTCCATTGGAGTCAATGGGGCCAGAACCCGGCTGGTGTCAATGGGCGTCTCTCCATTGGCGTCAATGGGGCCGGAACCCGGCTGGTGTCAATGGGCGTCTCTCCATTGGCGTCAATGGGGCCGGAACCTGGCTGGTGTCAATGGGCGTCTCTCCATTGGAGTCAATGGGGCCAGATCCCCAGCCAGTGTCAATCAGCCCTGGCTCCACTGACACACGTTACCGGTCTTCCTGGGGTTCCTTCTCCCCGAACACCTGGTGCTTCTGGGCGTGGGGGGAGCCGAGACTGGATCCACTTCCTCTTCCCGCTTCCGGATCTGCTGGCGGCAGCTGCAGCCGATGGGGTTGGGGCAGAGGGAGACGGCTTGGTCCAGGGATGTGATCAGCAGCTGGGGGCCTTTTCATCCTTCTCCTCCGCAGCCATAGGGCAGGCAAACGAGGGGCAGCACCCCACGGCCAGAACAGAGATGCCGTAGAGCAGCTCCATGAAGCCTGAGCTCATGGCTGTCAGCACCGAACGCCGCAGGCAGATGGAAAGCATCCGCACGGACTTCGGTCCCAAAGAGACCACCGAGGACTTGTTACATTTATATTCCAGCGGCTTGTATGCCAAGCTCAGAGTCCGCATTGTGCCGGGCACTGCACAGACCCCTCTACCCGACGGGCGCTGCCCAGACCCCCCTGGCCAAGATCAGGGCCCCATCACACCAGGCACTGCACAGACCCACCTGACCGAGATATGGGGCCCACCAGCCCAGAGATCCCAAAGAAGGTTGGGGCCCTGGCCTGCCAGGCACCGCACAAGGTACAGTCCCTGCCCAGAAAACTCCCTGTCTGCCCACACAATGGGTGGGAGGGGAGACAGAGACCCAGAGAAGGAAGGGGACCCACCCCAGGTCACATGACAGGGCAGGGGCATAAACAGAACCCAGGTGTCCTGACTCCTAGCTGCCGCCTACTGTTTACCCTACAACCTGATTCAATGGGAAATCCAAAGACTCCAGGATCTTACCTCATGAACTGGCTGAAGGCTTTGTAGTTGGTGAGCGTGTGATAATCCTCCTCGGAAAACACATGGTCCACGTCTTCCAGCCCCCAGGTCATGAGCAGCTGGGCCGAGGATTTCTGCTCCACCTGCTGAGCAAGCCAAACGCTCCCCGTTAGCCAGGCAGCCAGCTGGGGAGGAGGATGGTTTCCTTGTGTTGCCGGGGATCCTATCTAAAGGGGAGGATACACCCCTTCCCTCCCAGTGGGAGGCTTCCCAGGATTGGTGCGTGGAGAGGAAGCCTGAGGGACCACCACAGATGCATCCTAAAGACTCTAGTCCTGAAAGATCTTCCGCTCTCCTACGTCCCTGCTGGAGACGGGATATAATGGATCTTCCATACTGAATTGCCAAGGATCCAGTAACTACCAGCAAAAGAGAGCGGGGAAAACAGAATCACAGCGTTCACGGCCAGAAGGTTCTACCAAAATCATGCAGCACGGCCTCCTGTCTATCGCATGGCCAGTCACGCACTAAGCCCAACAAGGTCAGGGACCTTCCTCCGTTTTCCGGTTCATGGGCAAGTCTGAAAAATCAGGGAACGGGAGAATCATGACGGGGTCTGACTAAAAATAAAGTTTTTCAAAATTCTCGGCATCTCCAAAAAAACTCACCCAACGGTTTTGGGTCGAACGCAACTTTTTGCTCACCCTGAAATGTATGGTTTCAATTTCAATCAGGTTTCTTTTCTTTTCTTTTTTTAAATAAAATGAAAGGAAAGTTTGAAAGTTGTTCCAAAGAAACCAAATATCAAACATTTCATTTGCAAACTTTTTTTGCAATTTTTTTTAGAGGAAAACAACAGGAAATCATGAAATAGAAAATCGCTTTCAACTGAAAAAGTCAAAATGTTTCATGTTGGTTTTGGGAACTATTTACCTTTTCGGTTCAATGAAATTATTAGATGAAAAGTCGTTTAGAAACATTTTGATTTTTTCAGCATCCCCCCCCCGCCAGGGGTTTTTTGTTTGTTACTTTGGAACCAAAACAACTTTGCAAAATGGACGCAAATTTGCTAAATATTTCGGTGCCCCTGAATCTGTATTTTTCACCGACAAAAGTTTCACGTGCAAAATGCCCAACTCTAGGCTAACGCACTCATACGCGGGATCCGGACGCGCTGGGTGGGACTCTGGCATGGGATTATCACAACTGTCCTTTCTGGCTCAATCCCGGGGGGCTCAGGAGGGGGGTGAAAATCCAAATCTTCCACTAAAATCGGTGCTCAAACACTCCTGATCTTTTCCCCATGAAAAGCTCCCCACTGGAAAATGTGATTTTGTCCAGACTCACTAAGTGTTTCATTTCTCCCAAATCGGGAAAATCAAAATGAGAAATTTCATTTCAATTTTTGGTGGAACAGATGGGGATTAACTGAGGCTGGAGCTCTGAGGCAGAATTATACCCATCAGAGGAAGGGAGGGTCAGGAACAGTCTCCCAGTGCAGGGCCCGAGGGAGACAGATGAATGGGTCTGGAGACAGAACTTGCCCGGTGTCTGATGGGGATGATATGATGGGGTGGCCTGCGCTAGCCGGGACTGAACTTGGTGACTCCGCGGTTCCCCGCCTGTCTTATGTCTCAACTGAGTAGTTTTGTTGCAGTTTTCCATTTTCAGATTTCCCGGTTTTTGGGGGGGTTTCTTCCCACTTTTTCTCAGGGAGGTTAATCAAAGGGTGAACGAGGGAAAAGCCCCAAGTCTGAAAATCGGAACAAACCATTTCCAATGCAAGCAAAAAAATGGGGGTTCGAAAGGAAAATTCTCACCAAAATCACAACATTTTGCTGGTGAAAACTTTCAGAGTTTGCTGGTGAAAACTTTTTCCCCTACAGAAACATCTGGAATTCCCAACTCCATCCGTTTGCCCTGAACTGGTTTTTTATGCTTCCTTTCCGCGCCTTCTCCAACAGAACAGCATTCCCAGAGCGCTTTGGGACAGTGGCGATTTCTGTCCCGAAGCAAGCTCCCAAACGGTGCTCGCTAAAATACAACGGCTGCAGTTAAGCACTCCCGCCACGCCTGTGGGAATCCCTCTCTCTAGCCGCCTTGTTCACTCGGGGTCCAACTGATCGTCAGGTTTGGGGGCGGATCTCCTGTTGGGATCATCCGGGCACGTCTTGCCTCGTCAGTCCCCTGCCATGGCAGGGAAATCAGGCATTGCGGGGGTACCTCGGTCTCTGCCGCTCTCTGCCGGGTTCGTCTCCCGAGATGGTTAGGTCTTTGGACTCGGTAGAGGGGTAACTGGGTGGAAGTGACTGGCCAGCACTAGACAGGAGGTTAGCGTGGATTACCTGGTGGCCCCATCTGGCTTTACGCACTATAGGAATATCGGCTCCAGCCCACTGATGCTCGCCATGCAACGCAGCCATAACCCGAGGGAGCGGGGCATCCGGGCGGTGATTTCCCCTACAGGTGCAGAGGGCCACCGGGGGGGGGTTTCACCCCAGAGAGCTCGGCCAGCAGCACACAGCAGCGGGTGGCGGATTGCCGCTCCCAGGCTCTGTACCTTTACTTTCTGGCCTGCGTCACCATCCACCTTTTTCCGGCGTTTGGTCTTCTTCTCCTTCTTCTCCCGGTGCTTCCGCCGCTTCTTCTTGGCCACCCCGCCGTAGTCGCTGCTCCCGCTCTCCGACTTCTCCCGGAACTCCTCCCGGTCCGACTCAAACTCATCCTCGCTCACCTGAGGGGCGAGAGGGCCAAAGTCAAGGGGGAGCTAATCGGGGAGGGAACAACCTGTCAGCACAACGGCTCCCAGCGGGGACAGGGCAGTTGTTAATCCCGGTCAAACCGGCTGGGACGATTTGAGGGGAGGAGGTTTGTCTGGCGGATCCAGTCGAACCGGCTGGACGATTTGGGGGTGGGAGATTTGTCTGGCGGCTCCGGATCGAACCAGCTGGGACGATTTGGGGGGAATCTCTCAGGTGCCCCGGCTCTTAGGCGTTTCATCAGCAGATCTCAAAGCGTTTCACAAATGAGGTCAGCATCATTTCGCAGATGGGGAAACTGAGGCACAGTGGGGGTGGTGGGAAGGAGAAGGGAGTGATTTGCTCCAGGTTACCCAGTGTCAGAGCTGGGAATAGGACCCAGGAGTCCTGCACCATGCTCCGGTGCTCTGTATATTGACATTTTATTTTGGGGGGATGCCAGCTGCCCCCAATAAAGAGGTCAAACAGACTCTGGCCGCAGGGTTTGAGCCTTCCCGGGCTGAGGAGACAGGCCAGGCCGATAAACCCAGCACGGCGGCAGGATCAGCCCCCGATGCCCACCGAGTTCAAAAAGGGATGTGTCCCCGCATAGATTCCCCTCCCCGTCCAAGATCAACCCACCCCACCATCGCACCCTCCCTCCCCCAGTTGCGGACCCTTCCCGTCTGAGATCACACCCCGCCAGCCTCCGCGGCCAGCTGCCCCGCACCTGACGAG
This sequence comes from Chelonia mydas, assembly GCF_015237465.2. Lineage (NCBI taxonomy): Eukaryota > Metazoa > Chordata > Testudines > Cheloniidae > Chelonia > Chelonia mydas. The sequence continues at coordinate 1,588,012 of NC_051268.2, read as the reverse complement.
TCGGCAGCCCGGCAAACGGGTGGCAGCTTACTAATTTTTTGCGCTTCCGGGGCTTCCCTGGCTTGTTCTCCTTCTGTTTGCGGGGACCCCTTTTCTTCTTCTTGACGCCCAGGGCGCTCTCCAGGTTCCTGAGATCCCCATCTGCTTCGTCTACAGAAAGAAAAAATAAATAAGTCAAACAGGCCCCGGGATTCTGTGCATCCGGCTCACACGCCGAAGCAAGCTTTCTTTCCCCCAGCTCCCTCTTCGCCCACCCCTACAATCTGCCCAGCGCGGCTCTGCCAAGGATCCTCGCCTCTGAGCAGCCGGGGCCACGCGCTAATAAGCTGAGAGACCCTGCCTACAGCCATGCCGTCCCACGGGCCCGGAGCTGCCATCTGTTCTCCATGCCTGCTACGGTTGCCGGGCACGTATTACAGGCCCCCCAGGAACTGGGCTAAGAGCCCAGCTTGTCGTGCTTTGCAGCCGCTCGAAGCCGTCTCATCGAGGACACACGGGGACCTCCGAGGTGAACGGCAGGCCAAAGAGATGCAGGTGAACTGTCTGAACTGAGGGAATCTCTCGGCCGGCGTCAACAGTAGCTCCCCATTAATTCTCTCCCCCACAATCCTGACGTCATAAGGCTGCCAGACTGGGTCAGGCCTCGCTACAACTAATCGAGTATCCCGTCTCCAACAGCGGCCTGAGCTAGCACTCTGGGGGAGTGTACAGAACAGGGCAATTATCCAGTGATCCACGGCGGTCTACCACTCCCGGCTCCTGGTAGCCCGCGGTTTAGGGTCGCCACGAGTGTGGGGTTGCATCCCGGACCATCTTGGCTAAGAGTCACCAATTAACCGATCCTCCGTGAACTTTTTTGAAAGCCAGTTATATTTTTGGTCTTTGCCACATCCCCTGGCAATGAGTTCCACAGATTAGTTGTGCCAAAAAATTACTTCCTCTTCTTCGTACTAAACCGGCTGCCTCTGCGTTTCGGCGGGTGAGCCCTGGATTTTGTACAGTGTGAAAGGGTAAAACAACACTTCTCTGAGTGCAGGGGAAATTGACTGGCCCGTGCTAGACAAGCCAGATTAGATGATCTAATGGCTCATTCTGGCCTTCAGCGAAACAACGGGCCCAATTCCATTTCTTTCCCACATCGGCTTTACGTAGACGCAGCCCCGCTGGCTAGCGAGCCAGACCTGGCTGGAGAGCTGCAGCTTCAAACCATCAGCTGGCCTTTCATTAGGCAAACGCGCCAAATCCTCTCATCTGGCGTTTTGAGGGAATGTTACTCTTGTGGGTTTTTTTGCAGTAATATGAAAGCATAAGCAGGCCCCGGCTAAGACCAAGGCCCACACTGTGCCAGGCGCTGCACAAACACCTAGTCAGAGAAAAATCCCCTTCCCAAAGAGCTTACAATCGAAATCAGCAGAGAAGGGGAAACTGAGGCACCAGGCATGGGAACGACTGGCCCACAGACGCACAGTCCACTGCCCTGTCCAGTTAGAGTTCAAGGCCAAAAGGGCCAATCAGATGCACCAGCCAGGCAGCTAGAAAGCAGATTTTTTGCACGATATCAAAGCACCAGCCCATGGTCCCATCTCCAGCTCTGGCCAACCTCTGATGCTTCCGGGAAAAGTGGCTCCCACTCCCAGATACCAATTGCGCATCAGGGTGAAAATTCCTTCCTGACCCCTGCAGGCAACTTGGCCGGAGCCCTGAAGCACGAGATTGGCTCGGAGTCGTTACCCTAATTGCACTAAATTACTGGGCTCCTTGCAAATTTTGGCATTCCCAGCCCACGCTGCTGAGAATGACTGACGTCAGGAGCGAAGAACCGGGAAACGTTCTCTTTCCATAACGCCATTTGCACCGCAGGAAGGATCCCTGCAGGAAGAATAGCTTTTGGCATTTCACCCTGGCCCAACGGTTTCCTTCAAGTACAGTGTAGGTTACAGAGAAGCCAGCGCCAACCTGGAAAGATTCCTAGGAATGGAGTCACACGTTACCTATTAAGGATTATTTACATAGGGAAATTGAGTGGTATAGCTGTTCCACCAAACCCCCTTGTCAGGAATCGCTACTCGATTCTCACCCTCCCTTCCTCCAAATTAAGTTTCAAGCCTTGACAAGCCTTTACATGCTTCTCCAAAACGAGGCCTCACCAGGTCGGATTGCATCTTCATCCTCCTCACAGCTGGCAGTGGATTTCCAGCAGCAGAGATACACACGTGCAGTCCGCCCCAACCTCCCCTTGGCTAAATGCTACATTTACTCCGAAGACCCTGTTATTTCACCAAAGGGCAGACAGCTGCGTTCTGGTATTTATTCATTCCCTAGGATTGTGCTACTGACCCGTCCAGCTGTGGAAAGCCACCATTATTAGGGCTTTTAGGGTGAAACAGATATTTACCCATTACTCTTCTCTTGCAAAATAATAAACACGCAGCAGCTGATATGAGTTTGGGCCTTGCGTAAGGGGAAATTATGGTTTGTAGGCAGACCTGGCTGGTCATTTCACACCTCCAGCCACAGGTCCATTCCCGGCCCCAGACCCACCCACAGCTGTGGCCCCAGCCTCGGCCCCCTTACCCCGTCCGTGCCCACCCCCAAGCCACGGCCCCACTCCCAGCCCCGGCTCCTGGGCGGGAGCGCAGACAGGGTCGGGGGGGACGTGACTGTGAAAAGTTTGGGGACCACTGATTTAAGGACCATAACGTTGCGCTTCAAAAAGTTCACCTTTATAACCGCTAACACACAAATTGTCAACATCACACGTTAAAATTTACAAACGAATTACCCTCAGATCCAACTCGAATGAGTTCTCAAGTAGTGTTTTTCTTACTTTGCCTATTTGTAAATTTCAGTGATTACCTATGGACATCTTTTTGGTGCAGGTACGGTGAAATCGACATTTACCAGCTTTCACCGATAAAAATCAAATCCTTCCACACGGACTCACAGGGCAGGTTTTCCAAACCGCTGATCTTTTTCCACATCAACAGATGCACAGGAACAGACAGAATCAGGGCTTTAGGATTTGGGGAAATTAATCCAGATTAACCGAAAGCTATGCTTTTGAACCACATTACACCCCTGAGTGGAGACTGTTCGTTCAGAATAAGAGAGGCCTTCGTTCAGTGTAATTGAATTCTCTTCCTAAGCAGAGTTACTGTTCTGGACTAAAATGACTTTGATTTCAGAATAGTATTCACGTGGGGAACTATTCCAGTCGATTTCCTGGTGCAGTTAAACCCTTAGTCCCCTAAATTGGGCTTGCACCCAGTACTTGTTCCAGCCCTGCTGAAACTCGCCCTAAATTCAATGGAAATAGGTTCAGGATGGACAAAAGACTGGTAGCAAAAGGCACAAAGCTGATGTGTAGCTCGATTCAGAGTTCTGAGGCAGCCCTGCTCCTGTGGCCCCAGCAGGAAGGCAGCGAGGGAGCCTGGTCAGGGCACAATGGGGTGCCCCCCACCCCACCCCACCCCCAAAATGCAGGGAGGGAAGATCAGATGCAAAGGCGCTTGTTGGATTTCCAGTCTGTCCGTCTCTCTGAGGTGATCAGGATGGAGGACTGAAATCACAACCCAGATTTGGGCTCAGGAAGGAATTCATTCCCCCCCGCCGCCAACCAGGTCAGATCAGCAGGGACCTTTGCCGGGGGTTCGCCTGACTCTTCAGTGGGTGCAGATTGCTTGCCGGGATCACCTGGCCACAAATCTCACTTAGTATCACAAGAGTCTCGGACATTGGGGGCACCTCGGTCTCTTCTGTTCTCTGCCAGTTTAGTCTCCTGAATGTAGAATCATAGGACTGGAAGGGACCTGGAGAGGTCCTCTAGTCCGGTCCCCTGCCCTCATGGCAGGACTAAGTATTATCTAAACCACCCCTGACAGGTGTTCGTCTAACCTGCTCTTAAAAATCTCCAGTGATGGAGATTCCACAACCTCCCTGGGCAATTTATTCCAGCGCTTAACCACCCTGACAGGTAGGAAGCTTTTCCTAATGTCTAACCTAAACCACCCTGTCTGCAATTTAAACCCACTGCTTCTTGTCCTATCCTCAGAGGTTAAGAAGAACAATTTTTCTCCCTCCTCCTTGTAACAACCTTTTATGTACTTGAAAACTGCGATCACGTCCCCGCTCAGTCTTCTCTCCTCCAGACTAAACAAACCCAATTTTTTAAACCTTCCCTCAGAGCTTATGTTTTCTAGACCTTTCCTCATTTTTGTTGCTCTTCTCTGGACTCTCTCCAATTTGTCCACCTCTTTCCTGAAATGCAGCACCCGGAGCCGGACACACTACTCCAGCTGAGGCCGTATGAGCGCGGAGCAGAGCGGAAGAATTACTTCTCTTGTCTGGCTTACCACGCTCCTGCTAATGCAACATCAAGATGCTTTGGTGTAACTAAAGTAATCAGGCTCCCTATAGGCGTAACCCGGTGATATCACAGGAGGTCGGATTTCAGAGTAACAGCCGTGTTAGTCTGTATTCGCAAAAAGAAAAGGAGGACTTGTGGCACCTTAGAGACTAACCAATTTATCTGAGCATAAGCTTTCGTGAGCTACAGCTCACTTCATCGGATGATCCTTCAGACTTAAACTCTAAGAAACCTCCACACTCTTCGAGGCAGCCAGCAGAGTGACCCGCTGCAAATCGAAGGCAGGAGTTTGAATAACCCCCAAAAAACCCAGCATCGTGGCAGGCCAGGCCCTTAGGAGCAAGCAGCTGGACACCGAATTGTCAAATGGTTGAGGTGGTGTTGTCTTTTAATCCTGTTACTTGAACTTAGAAACAGTCGAGACTGCGTTGGATTTCCGAGACACTTACGGTGCGTCCATGCGGCAGCTGGGAGGGTAGACATAGGCACACACGCTCACTAAAATAGCAGCATTTGAGACAGGAAGTGAACCGTTCCCATCACCAACTAATATTAAGACCACTCCCCCTCCTTGAGCTTGGTGCCTCCGTCCCCCGAGTCCTACCCAGCTTGTGAGATCCGATGGGATCAGAACCCAAGATGGGTCACGACCTGAGAGGCCAGCAGCAGCAAACCCATGAGTCAATCACCTCGCAGCAGCTATCGAATGTCAAACGACCGGGATCCTGGCAAGGCCGACGGCGGTTTGAAACAAGCAAGGCTCTGAGTTATGTGCCGAAGAGCAGAGGAAAAGAGATTCTGGCTCCCTCGCCTGTGGCCCAGGGTAGTATGAATGACTGAAGCCAGACCTCAGGGAAAGGGGATTTTTTTTTTAATCCACTGGACGCTGCCAAGCCGAAGCCTTCAAAACCCATGAGTCCGGCCGCAAAGAAAATTATGAGGTCGGCTTTAAAAAAAACAACCAAACCCTGAGATTTAAAAAATAAATAATAAATCCCGGAATCCCCCCCACCCCCCTCCTCCTGGCTTTATGTTTTCAAGCTTTCCCCCACAACCCAGAGAGGAAGCAGCTTGCTATTTTCAAACAGCCAAAGCTGAAAGTCTCATGACTCCGGGAGCTGAGGATTTAAGGAAATCAACAAATGGCACGAGAGCTTTGCAGCGCCGTCCTCAGCATACCGCCAAAAACGGACAGAGCTTGTGGGGTGCAGCGTGGGGATTCTGAAGCACGCCCCCCTGTTCTCTTCTCACTCACCCCGGTGTCAACCAGGAGTCGCTCCGCTGGTGTCAATGGGTCCAATTCCCTCCTTGCTCAGCCCGGCGGCAGTCAACCTCTGAGCCCTTTTTGGACCATGGTTTAAACGTCTGCTCTCCTCCGCAGAAGCTTGGATTAGCTCTGGAAGGCCAGACGTAACGGGGCCTTGCTAATGTCACGAGACAGCCCGCTCAACAAGCAATTAGACAGCCGTTTTCACGCCTCGCCCCTCTCCTTTCCCCGCCGTGAGCAATTTCTCCACCTGCTTGACTGGAGAGCGCGGGGGACTAACTAAGTCCTCAGAGCAGCGTCCTCAAACCAGCGAGACCAGAATCCCAGCCGCCGCCACCGTGCAGCCAAATTCCTCACACCCAGGGTGACAGGGTTTTGATCCCTTTTTTTTTTTTAATTTGGTGTCAGGGCAATTGCCAGACTGGCAGCCCCGGAGACGGAAGATAATTAGCAGACAGAAACAGGCACAACCCAGCCAGGCCTCAATGCTGGGACAGCCAGCGATGGGACCCCAGTGTCAATTTTGAAGGCCAGAAGGGGCATTACAACCACTTTGTCTGACACGGGCGCTCGGGTGGGACTTCTGAGAACCCTGCACTCGTTTCACACAACGGGCCGCCATACGGCCGTCATAAAGAAATGACTTTCATTCCCTAGCTGAGCTGTCCCCCGCAGGCGGCGTCACTGGGGGGCATGGATCAGCGTTCACGTCGCGCGCTCCCTGGGCTGAGGAAGCAAATGATCCAACCACCGGACCAAATTCGGTGATGAATCCTGGTCACCTACCACCTGCAGCACGCTGTGCATATGCTAAAAGGGAACGTCGCTTGCACTTGGGGCAACTCCCCTCTCTCAGACCAATGGGTGCAGGCTCTCTGCAAATTCAGGAAGCATCGCTGCATCAGTTACACTCACCTCACATTGTCAAGGTTTGTCTCCCTCCCGCCGGTAGCGTTGGTCTTTTTAAAATAAAAAAGGAGACACTTGAGAACAACTGAGAGGTGGATACCCCACCTTTTGGGAACCCTTCCCTACCCTAACGGCACCTGGGCTGGATTCAAACTGTTCCATAGAGCCCCAACTCCCCTCCTTACACCTTGATCAGGGAGCACTTCCTGCCGTGAGCCATGGGCACTCGGCACTTTACAGGATAGACCCCTAAAAGTTAGGTTTAAGCAGAGGAAGGAGGGAAAAGGGTCTTGCGGGTAAAGCTTTTGACTACGACTCAGAAGATCTGGGTTTAATTCCCATCACAGACTCCTGATATGACCAAGTCACCGAGACCCAGATTTTTACAGGTATTTGGAATGAACGGGATTTAGGCACCTAAAAACCTTTAAACATCCGGCCTTCGATCCCTGGGGCCCTCAGTTCTGGGGATAACGACATGTCCCTTCCCCACAGAGCCGGCGGGATGTTTGTAAGGGGCTCAGGGCCCCCTGGACAGACAGGATCAGACTCCAGAGTTTGCCCAAGAAACCCATGCGCGTCTGTCTCCTGGCTCAGGAGTTCCATCCCCCGGACACAGAGCCTTTCTCCTCTAGCTCATCCATCCCAATCAAGCCTGCGTCGTTATCCGACGTCTGTTCGGTGACCCTACACGTGTGACAAGCTGGCGGGTTCTTAGCCTGGCTCCCCGTGGGGCAGGTGGCCACATAAATCACAACTGGCACTAACTGGCTGTCTTTTGACAGAGGTCGAGAACTAAACGGGGTCACGGCTGCCCTCTCAAGCCCCCGGAGAGGGTCCCTGTAGGTCACAGATTAAGCACACTGATCACACTGTCCTCTCCGGGATCCCAAACTAATATCCTTTACCAGTGCTAAATTCACACTGCCACGTCTTTGCCCGCAGGCCCCAATCTAACAAAGCATACAAGTGGGTCCCACTTGCTGGATGATCGGGGCCTTGGGTACAACAGAGCGGTGAGCCTGGATTTACAAAAGAAGATAATGGATTTCCCTGGCCTGCAGGGGAGGGAGGGAGGGAGGGGAAAAAACAACCTCAGGGAAGACAAGACAAATGCACTGGTTTATGCAGGAGCCTGCAACCACCTACCCGGGGTGGATTCCTCATCTAATAATCCTTTGGCAACTTCACACCGCATGCTGGCTGCGGGAGAGAGACATTGGCCAAACCCCTGCGCCAGGTGCAGGGCAAACATGAACTCAGCCACACAGAGAGGAATGACCTGTCGGATGATGCCAGTCACCTCAACAGGAGATGCCTTGCTAGGTTAGAAATGACAACACCGCCCTCTGACACACGCGCGCACACACACACACAGTAGCTGACACCACCAGCTCTTTTGCCTTGCAAATCAAAATGCAAAAAAATAAAAAATGGAGACGCAGCCAAAGGGGTGGACTTGCCTTCGCACCCTCCCCGCCTAGATTCCTGTCGGAGCCTGCCTCAGCCACCAGCCCTTTCTGTCTAAGCATCTGGCTCCGTCCCAGTTTCTTCTGACAATACAACATTATCTCTTCAGCCCTCTGGGTTTGAATCACCTTGTTCCATCCCTGCGCCGCCGCTCAGTTCCTGGTGGGATGTAATTGACAAAGCCGAGGGGAACGGGGCAGGCCACGGTGCATCCTTACAGCCCCTCAATCCCGTCAATTTCTAATCCTGCCATCAATCTTTTCTTTTTTTCCCCCCCACCCCTTTCAGATTCCCCCCCCTCCCTAATCATAATATTGATGCACATGCGCAGCCGAGACGGGTATTTTGGCAGGCAATCAACTAGAATTTTCCACACACGTGACATTTCCACTCCCTACCTTGGAAAAAAAAATTATTTCTAATATATATGTGTGTGTATATATATATATATATATAAAAAAAAATACTTGCACACACATAGATATTATATAACGCAACAAGGGATGGCGGGATGGAGATTTAACTAAAACCAGAAATCAAGAGTTATTTCACTGTAACCAGCGACAAAAGAAACACTCAAGAATCTTCATCTCATTCACTACAGATGTCTTTTCCACTCCACTTGCATATTTAAATTTAAACAAAAGACAAGCAAACCAAGAACAGATCCTTTATCTACGAAAGGGGACGGGGAGTGGGGGGAGGCATTTCCACCAGGGCAGGGGAATGGGCCCTTCTTATTTTTAATAGTGGCTTTAAAAATCATTGTCCGCAAGGTAGAAATTCGCCAGTCAGGTTTGGTGGGGAGGGATTACGGGTACAACTTCATTTGGCGACACACCTCGGGAACTCTGCCGAATTAAATACAGGCTACGAGGGAGATTTTCAGCAAGCGCTTGGGTCCCCCGTTAAGCAACTGACTGAAGCAGACAGATTTTCAGAAGTGCGTAACACCCACCTCTTTCCCCCTTGTTCTCAGGTGGGTTGCTGAGCCCCTTTGCAAATTTGGCCTTTATCTGGTATAAATCCACAGGGACACCAGCTGACAAGGAAATGTCCCTGGCATATGCAGCTCCAGCAGGGGGGCCGGGAGAGACCAGAGACCCAGTGCAGAAGTAGGAAGGTTACTGAGACCTTCCAGCATTTCAGACGATGAGCTGGATTAGCAGGAGATGGAAAAGCAGTCACCGCTTTAGGACCAATGTGAGGAAAACTCTTGCCAAGGAAACCTGGTGGAGTTCCCAGTGCCCTACTCAGGAGAGGGGACAGCTACTTTGGAAGAGATTTCACGCTGGAACGCAACCAAGGCCGCCAATCCTCCAGCTGGATCCGTCATCAATCACAGGATCAGGGACTAAACATATCCCCACGTTTCTCAGATCCCGTAAGAATTTCCATTTGGTTGTTTTACAGGAAAATACTACTTAAAGTGCCCCTTTTGGGGGGGTAATTATAAAGCACCCTCCTGCAAACTTTAGTGATCTGATTTGCAAAGGTGCTGAGCACCTCCAGCTCCAGCAGACTTCAGTACAAATGGTGAGCCTTCGCACCTCTTCAAATCAGGAACTTGCTTCTTAGACTAGCTTCCGAAGCGGGCACCAGGGTGTTACATCCTGCGGGTACCCAATCCTGCGAAGACTTAATCGGGTGCTTAATTCTGATCCCACAAGGAATCCCGCTTCTATCAGTGACTTTAGCTGTCCACATTGCTACGCGCGTGTTTAACTCTTTCCAGAAGCAGCCCCACAATTCGGATGTTTTCAGGAAAGGGAGGGCTCTGGGAAAAGCAGTCAACCTGTGATCTTCTACCTTCCTGGTCTGGAGGAGTTTCGAAGTTAAAAAATTCTGGCCGAAATTCTGGCTTCATTGAGGACAAAGGGAAAATCCCCACTGATTTCAACAGAGCCAGGATTTTCATCATAAATGCTGAAAAGCCTTGCAGGATCAGGGCCTACTCAATACAAGGCCTAGTTCAAGGTGGCCCTGATCTCTGCTCAGCAGCCTGTATGTGAATACAAATCAATAAAAAGCAAAGCCATAAGGTCATTTTATGAACGGTTCTGGATTCTTTCGCTTAAGCACCTCAGTGTTACAGGTGGAGAATCGGGAGGTGGATTTAAAGATTGAGGGGAAGGAGGGACACCGCTTTCGTGATGAAGCAATGCTGCTTTTAAAACTGAAACATAGATTTCTGACCATTTTGAAAAGCGGGGAAGAGGAGACTCTATTTTAAAACTTGGGGCTTAAACACACACACACACACACACACACACCTTTTCCTTTTAACTGAGAAATGAGTTTTCTTGATCAAGAGAAAATAAAGTGAATGTTTTTCTCCCTCTCTAGTGTTTTTTTTTCAATCAGTATTCGCAACGGGGAATAATCTTTGCCTTTCTTTAAATTAGCCACACCTTTTAGGTCATAAACCTGCAAATCTTTCCTCCACTTTCTCATATAATAATTATCCCCAGCTCTTATCTATTTTCTTCAGTAGATTTCAAAGCGCTTTCCAAAGCAGGCCAACAGTATCTTTAGCCTCATTTCACAGAGGGTGAAACTGAGGCAAGGGGTGGGGAAGCGGCTCGCCCAAGGTGACCTCGCAAGGCCAGGGGCAGAGGCAGGATTTGAATACAGCTCTCAAGCCATACATCTTCCAGGCATGACTTAACACACAACACAAGGAACTTGACTCACACTCTGAAGCCAATGGGATGACTTCCATGAGCAAAGCTACTCACCCGAGTGTCTCCATGATCAGAAACCCAGTGCTTTGAAACCACTGAACATGGTTTTATATACGTAGCGATCACAAGTTTCCGCCAGGCAGGGAATGCTACAAAAGCAGGTCGAGGGAGACAGCAGTCTTTGCACTGGCATCAATAACTAGCCCCGCCCCAAACACTCAACATTAAAATTAACGTATTTATTAAATCAACAGAAAGCAAAGTGACTTTGTGGACCTGGAAATCAAATTTGGTGACAGAAAAATATTGGCTTTATTTCCCCACCCCCTTTTTTTTAAGTCACAAATCCTTTACTTACAAGGCTGAAACTAATAATTTTTCTCTCTCAACGCACCAATCGTTTCGACCAATCCATGTGCGGAAAGACCCTACTGCTGAGAACAACAGGATTGGGGCAGAGACTGTCCATTTAGACGAAGGCAAAAGACCTGCACGTCTTTCACATGACGCATGGTGAATGACAAGTCTTTGCTAGATCGACTGTAAACTCTTGCGACAGAGACGACATATGTGTTAGCCAGGTACACACAGCCTAGGACAATGGGGCCTTGATCCATGATTAGGGCCTCCATGTGTTAACTGGACTAAAAATAAATTAATAATTACGGGAACGATAAAGGGAGAAGGAAAACCAGTGGCATTTTACGCCCACACTTCCTGATTTCTCTGCTCCTCCGATTCCTCATGCTTCCTTCCCCCCGCCACGCCGGACGTTTTCTTTATAAGGGAGAGCAAATCGAAGCGAATCTGGGGAGAGATATGTCTGGCGGCAGGAAAAGAATCAAAATGTTTTTAAAGGACAAGAGCCTTCGGTTGCATCCCCGTGATTTCATTAACGTTTAATGTTTACTTTTTAAACCAGTACTCCAACACCAAGTGGATGGGCCCCAGGAAGTAGGAAGCAAGTCAGTTACATAGGGGCAATACGGACTGCTCTGAGGGCAACCCGCGAAACACGGCCATTTGACATGAGGCACCGACCCGCTGCTCTCCGAACCTGGCTGACGAGCCTGTCCCGAAAAGCACCCGCCACATTCAGCCTGGCCATGACCTCACTGACCTCCCTGCCTCACGTCACCCTCCGCTCCTGCCATCGCCAACCCGGCCCTGATCCATCCACGGGCCCCACAGCCCATTAACCCCGTCCTCCCCTCACCCTCCGCTCCCGCCATCGCCAACCCGGCCCTGATCCATCCACTGGCCCCACAGCCCATGAACCCCGTCCTCCCCTCACCCTCCGCTCCCGCCATCACCAACCCGGCCCTGACCCATCCACTGGCCCCACAGCCCATGAACCCCGTCCTCCCCTCACCCTCCGCTCCCGCCATCGCCAACCCGGCCCTGATCCATCCACAAGCCCCGCAGCCCATTAACCCCGTCCTCCCCTCACCCTCCGCTCCCGCCATCGCCAACCCGGCCCTGACCCATCCACGGCCCCCCGCAGCCCATTAACCCCGTCCTCCCCTCACCCTCCGCTCCCGCCATCGCCAACCCGGCCCTGATCCATCCACTGGCCCCACAGCCCATGAACCCCGTCCTCCCCTCACCCTCCGCTCCCGCCATCACCAACCCGGCCCTGACCCATCCACTGGCCCCACAGCCCATGAACCCCGTCCTCCCCTCACCCTCCGCTCCCGCCATCGCCAACCCGGCCCTGACCCATCCACGGCCCCCCGCAGCCCATTAACCCCGTCCTCCCCTCACCCTCCGCTCCCGCCATCGCCAAGCCAGCCCTGATCCATCCACTGGCCTCACAGCCCATGAACCCCGTCCTCCCCTCACCCTCCGCTCCCGCCATCACCAACCCGGCCCTGACCCATCCACAAGCCCCGCAGCCCATTAACCCCGTCTTCCCCTCACCCTCCGCTCCCGCTATTGCCAACCCGGCCCTGACCCATCCACGGGCCCCGCAGCCCATTAACCCCGTCCTCCCCTCACCCTCCGCTCCCACCATCACCAACCCGGCCCTGATCCATCCACTGCCACCGCAGCCCATTAACCCCGTCCTCCCCTCACCCTCCGCTCCCGCCATCGCCAACCCGGCCCTGATCCATCCACTGCCACCGCAGCCCATTAACCCCGTCCTCCCCTCACCCTCCGCTCCCGCCATCGCCAACCCGGCCCTGACCCATCCACTGCCACCGCAGCCCATTAACCCCGTCCTCCCCTCACCCTCCGCTCCCGCCATCGCCAACCCGGCCCTGACCCATCCACGGGCCCCGCAGCCCATTAACCCCATCCTCCCCTCACACTCCGCTCCCACCATCGCCAACCCAGCCCTGATCCATCCATGGGCCCCACAGCCCATGAACCCCGTCCTCCCCTCACCCTCCGCTCCCGCCATCACCAACTTGGCCCTGACCCATCCACGGCCCCCACAGCCCATTAACCCCGTCCTCCCCTCACCCTCCGCTCCCGCCATCGCCAACCCGGCCCTGACCCATCCACTGCCCCCACAGCCCATTAACCCCGTCCTCCCCTCACCCTCCGCTCCCGCCATCGCCAACCCGGCCCTGATCCATCCACTGCCACCGCAGCCCATTAACCCCGTCCTCCCCTCACCCTCCGCTCCCGCCATCGCCAACCGGGCCCTGACCCATCCACTGCCCCCACAGCCCGTTAACCCCGTCCTCCCCTCACTCTCTGCTCCCGCCATCACCAACCCGGCCCTGACCCATCCACTCCTGTTGAGGGGAATGGACCTCATTCCTAAAGGCACCCTTTACTCCCGTCACAGGTGACGTAACTCTAGCCTGAGGGGTGCCAAGTCCCCTCCACACAAGCTGTGGCTACTGACCTCCGCCCCACAAGGGACCACCACACACAGATATAGGTAACCACCGTGGCCCTGTCCCATGGACAGCCGAGCCACTTCCACTCCCAATTCGCCCTCACCCTGCCCAGAGTCCAACGCTCTCCCTGGCACCGGAGCCATGGTGGCCCATCCCACAAGGCACTGAGTCGGGTTGGGTGTTGATCCCCACCTGCTCCCTACACCCTGAGATCCCATCCCCTGGAGACCACCACTAGTCAGAGAGACAAATGACACCTACCGCCCCTAATGCCAGCAGGCCCCACCCCACAGGTTACTGAGCCCCCACGCCACCCGGTGCCAGCTGATCCGAGTGGGCCCCGTTCTGCTCCCCGGGGGCCAAGCGCCCCCCCCCCCCACTCCCGCCAACACCCAGCAGGAGCTGTCCTGCCCGCCAGGCACCCAGCACCCCCCACTCCTGCCAACACCCAGCATCCCCCGTCCTGCCCGCCAACACCCAGCAGGCCCCAAGCAATCAGGGCCACCACGCATTCGGGGGGGGGGGGGGGCAATCTTCATGGGGGAGCATCGGGCCCCACTGAGGCCACTTCGGGTGGGGGAGGGCCCTCAAAACCAAGTCGAGGGGGACTTGCCTGTACCCCTCCCCCCATCCTGATCCTTCAAAACGCGGGGGGGGGGCCTAGAATCTCTGGGGGCAGGTGGGGCTCCCTCAACGTTCCAAAGCCGTTAGGCACCGCGCGAGGCGCGTGGTGGGGGGGGGGGTGTTACAAACTCTCGCGGCCCCCCATAACGTTCCAAAGCCGTTGGGACCGCGCGCGGGGGGAGGGCTGAACTCTCGGCCCCTCAGCGTTCCAAAGCCATTGGGCAGCGCGGGCGCACGGAAGGGGGGAGGGGGATCGGAACTCTCGGCCCGTCAACGATCCAAAGAGGGGAAGGGGGGGGGGATGGAAACTTTCCCCTCAGGGCAGCGCGCGCCTGCGGGGGGAGGGCGGGGGTGAACTCTCGGCCCCTCAACGTTCCACAGCCGTTGGGCAGCGCGGGGGGGGGGGGGAGGGTGCTGCGAACTCTCGGCCCCTCAACGTTCCAAAGCCGTTGGGCAGCGGCGCGCGCGCGACGGGGATAGCTGCCGCTGGGGGGGGGGGAAGCCTCGGAAGTCGGAACTCTCGGCCCCTCAACGTTCCGCAGCCGTTGGTTGTTTACAAACAATGCCCCCCCCCCAAAGTTCCAAAGCCGTTGGAGGGGGAGGGGGGCTGTTTGGGAGCCCGGCTCTGGGGAGGGGGGTTGTTTACCTGGAGGAGCCGCAGCTGCTGGTGGAGTTGATGCTGCTGGTGCCCGTGGAGCAGCAGCGGGCGGGAATATGTCGCCTGGGCTGTTGTCCCCTGCTCCTTCTTCCTCCTCCTCTTCCTCCTCTTCTTCTTCATCCCCCTCCACCTCAGACACCACCATCTCCTCCTCCTCTTCCTCGTCCTCCCTCAGAGGGGAAGCCATGGTGGTGCTGGGGGGGGGGGCAGGGACACACACAGAGAGAGAAGGGGGGGAACAACCCCCCTTCACCACACACAAAAATCCTCCCCCCCCACTTCAGATCACCTCAGTCACTAAAAAAAAGAAGAGCCTGAAAAAGTCCCATGAATTCAAAAAAAGAGAGGGAAAAAAACCTAACTTTTTCCCCTCCCCCCCTCTAAAAAATATAAAAGGGGGGGAGGAAGCGAGAGAGAGGTTTAAAATATATTTAAATTCTGAGGGGGCAGCTCAGCATAATATTTGCCACAAGAGCAAGGAACAAAAATGGCCGCCCTTAAATTATTTTTAAAACAGACCCCCCCAGGAGGGAAAAAAAAGGGAAAAAAATCCCCCCCACCCCTTTCTTTATTGAAAAAAAAAACACAAAATGGCTGGCTTGATTTTTAAGTCACCCCCCCACCACCACCACACACACACCTCTTCCTTGAGGTTAACAAAAAAAAACCCAGCCCCCCCCAAAATCAATCCAAAACAGCCACAACAACAACAAAAAGACCCCCCCTCTTAATTTTTCTCCTTATTGTTGCTTGTTTGAATCTCTCAGCTCATTGCATAGATGAACAATATTTGTATATTCCTGGCACTGGGGGGGAACTGAAAGAGAAAGATTTCTGCATAAAACAAAGATGGCTGCTCTAAATTATTTCTTTTTTCTTATACTTCCCCCCCCCCACCTCCCTCAATAAAAATATTTTACGGGGGGGGAGGACAGAAAAGGCTGGGATTAATCAGTACTCATGCTCAGTGTGACATCAGCATAAATTGTTAAAGGTTAACTAGTTCCATACTAGTAACACCATATATATATATAATTTTTTTTTGCCTGCTTTACTAGTTCATGTGAGAGACAAGAGAAGGGGGGCCCTCATTTTTTTTTCTTCCTTTCTTACTTTTAAATACTTCAGAAGGGAGTGGTGGGGTTTTGTTTTTTTTTTCTCTTTCTCTTTCTTTAGGCTTAAGGCAAGAGAGGAAGAACCAAGGGGGAAAAAAAAAAAAGAATTTAAACGCATGGTCCAAATTCGGTGAAGTACATCGGGGGGATGGATTTAACTCTGTCTTTTCCTTGATATCTTTTTCAAGAAGGTTTTCCACACACACTCACCAAAAAAACAAAACAAAACAAAAGAACGAGATTTCTACCCCCCCAACCCCCCGCTTTTCTATTAAAAACCACTGTCCTTTCTTTTTTGTTTCTTTGTTGTTAACTTTTCCCACATAAAATTGGGGAATAAAATATTATAATTGTTTGTACCTTATTTTATTTTTCTTTTAAGCTTCTGCTTTTGAAGGGGGGATTTTTCTTAAACTTGTAGCTGGAACACAAAATCCATCTAGGTTCTTGACAGCCACCCCCAAAATGCAGATGGAATTGGGGTGCTCCTAAAAATATAAGGGATACAGTACTCTCTAGGGCCCTGATCCTGTGACTGGCTGCATGTCTGCGACTCAACATGCTTGCGGTGCCTAGTGATTGCAAGATAGGGGTTCAGTAATCCTAGCCAACGTTTATTACAGTTGGTAGTCCCCATAACAATGTGTATAGGCAGCATGTGTTGGCTTGGGCCCTAAATACAACCTGGACACTCATCCACAGAGCCCGATCCTGCAAATGTTACAGATATATGTAACTTTGGGATTACCCAGGTAAAGTTGCTCTCACGTGTACCTGTTTGCAGGATCGGACCTTCGATATTAATGAGGATGACGGGGGAGTTCTGCAACTGCCTGAAATAGGAACAGAATTGGACCTAGAACTGGGGAATGCCAAGCTTAATTATTTTTCTTCTCATCGGCCGCTTGGTTGTGTCCCTTAAAATCAGGGAGCTCCTAAAGTAAATGTTGAAGGAATACTGTCTCCCGTAGCTTTAAAATACCTGCATTTCAAAAACCCTTTCCCCACCTGCACCCCCGCAAAATAAAAGCTGTGGAACCCCTCCTATAGGAATAAGGGATGCAGTCCTGTTCTGATTCCATCTTCTTTTCAAATGCATCTAGGTTTCTAGGACTATCCTCACCAACTCAAAAAATACAGCAGGTAAAATAAAAGCCCCAATCCTGGTCTATGCTAGCAGATTCAGTTGTAGGATCAGGGCCTAATTGAGGATCCGAACAGATCCTGGAGTTCCCTACTTATATTTGTTTTTAAACCATCTTTCTACCTTTTGTTTTCCTTTGCAGGCATATTATACCCCGCTTGTTTCGTTTTCTGTATATTAAAATAAAAGAGACTTCTAATCACACCACAAGGCAAATGGAGAAATCCTTTCTAAATATGGGTCCAGTCCTGGGAATGGTTAAGCATGTCAGCACAATATGAAACACCCTCTAAACTTTTTTGATTTTCAAATACTCTGACGCCTGGAAGAAGCAAATAAAATTACAAGCCAGGGTTGGGTGAGGGAAGAATTTCTCTTCAATATTTACAGGGAAAGTATGATGATTATTCATTTTTCCCCTCTGTAACCTCTCTCTACAACTGTCAATTCCAGGAGAGAAAAATTCACAGATTTTAAGTCCAGAAGAGATTAGTTTGGCCTCCCGCATAATACGGGCCAGAGAGCCGTAGTCACTATTTTCTGGATAAAGCCCGTTCTAGACAAGACTTTTGAACTCTAAAGACTCTACGGCATTCTTTGTCAGAGGTAACCAGCCTTCTGGGACAACATTTCTGGGGAATCTATCTGAAAAAAAGAAAAAAGTTGGGAATCCAAGACAGGTGACCATTAGAAGGTAGGACCCGACTGTGCAATTTTAACACAGGCAGAACTCCCAGCAAGGAGTTTTAACTGCATTACAACTGCAGTCGTAATTTTCATAATCGTAACCTAGCCATAGGTGCTGTATTTCTATTAACTGTGGTGTTAAATCTGGTAGGAAAGGGTTCGGATTTGCATGCACACCACTACGAATGCTGTTTAATTCTCAGCTCCATTCCCCCTGCAGAATAGTCATAAATACCCACATAGGATATGCCCATCGCCTGCAGGGAAACACTGCTTGCCAACCAAATGTTTCCCTCTGTGCCTTTTATATTTAATTCAACACCCCCTACAGCCCTCAGGAGCATGGGCGCTGATCCTATTCATTCATGTTGAAACAGTTCCCTGGCAGCGCTAGAAGCCAATGGTTCTGGACGAATTTGGAGGCGAAAGGGGTGGGTTGGGGTTTTTCTCTTTGGCTTTAAAATGCAATAGACAAGGGCTTTTTTGTGGCAGTTGATTTCATGATCTTTGACTTATTTCGTCCTCTGGTTAGCTGCTGGGAAAGGGGAAGAAATTAAAGGGGCATCTGATCATCTGGTTTCGAAGCTGCCAATTTATTATGTTTGCAGGGTGGTTAGTATGGTATTATATTGTTAAAAAACAAAAAGATACACACAGAGCAAAACACACATTTTCTGACAATAAGAGAAACTCTTCTTCAACTTGACCCTGGCTGTTTGTGGCTTGGTCTATACTCCCCAGGGAACGGTTTGGTGGGTTGTGTTGTTTTTTGGGTTTGTTTTTTTTTTTACCCCTGTCTCTCATCTCTGTTTGATGTTTCTTTGTAGCTCAGCAACTGTCAGAGGGAGACCACTGAAGAAACACAGCACAGTGCTAATAGAGAAGTCGTAGTGTTTATCAGAATGGTTCGCCCACCGCATTTTGTCTTGCAAGAGGATCAAAGAGCCGAGACGGCCATACCCAGACGGTAGTTCCCCCAAGGGAACTGTCTCAGGCTCTGTTTGCACTGGAAAAATCTTTCAAGACAACTGCCATGGCCTTGGCCTCTTCCCCACTGGTTTTCTATACTGATGCTTTTTTTCTCTCTCTTTAATAACATGTTAAATTTGTGTGGCGACCTATAACAATGGGGGAATGCCACGTTCAACGCTAAAGAACCAGAGGGCAAAATGCTGGCCCGGTGCAGTTAATGGGAGTTTTGGCAGTGACGGGCCATGGTTTCACCCCGGCTAATTTTTGCACACATGGACTAGAAAAGTTGTAGCATTTACCACCGCATGGTCTCGCAGGTCAGAAACAGGTCGGGATCTCAGGAGAAAAGGGCCCAATTTGCAGCTCTGCCACACATTCCCTACAGGATTGGGGGCAAGTCACTTTCTCTTTCTGTGCTGCAGTCCCCGCATCTGTCTGGTTTATTTAGGCTGTAAGCTCTTCAAGGTAGGGTCTGCCTCTTCTTCTACATACATGTTTAGCACCCAGCATAATGGGGCTAAGTTTTCGACTGCGGCCTGAAGAACTGTATGTGAATCCTGGCTTAAGATTTATTACCATGGCATAGGATTTACTACAGCGAGTAATTCCACTGTGGGGCTACTCAGGGTAATATGCACTGCAGCTGATAGTAAACAGAGCCATCACTCACTTGCAGTAGGCTTTAATGGGTGCATAGGCCTTGGGCTTGCCATCTGCACAGGGGTGGATTTTAAGGCTGACAAAAATAGCATGTTAATATATATAACATCATATAGATGTGATCTTAGTTAAGTGAGGTAGTTCAGGGTACTGTTCTGGGACTTGGTTTCCATATAAATACAGTATGTATTTTTTTAATTTTGGAAATTTAAAAAAAAAAATATATGGAAAGATTGTAAAACTGCGAGCTGGAAAAATTCCAGGATGCGCCCAGGTTTGGGGAAACGGGTGGATGCCGCTTTGCTTCTCAGCGTGGAGTGTGCGTCATTCCTACCCCTGCCGCTAACACTCTGCCCTTCTATGGCACCGTTTCCCCCTCTGTGAAACAAAAATGACGATAATTACTCGCCTGTAACAATACACACTGGTGTCATGGTGAGGATTAATTAGGCAGTAATGCAGTGCGCTGAAGATTAAAGGTTGACGTTTCAGATGGTGTAAACTGGTTACTTCCACTGACTTTGATGGAGCTATGCTGATTTACATCAGCTGAGGACCTGGGTGTAAAGATGTTCTAGAAATGTTAAGTATTAATACCATCAGAAAGATCAGAGCAGTCTTCTTCTTCTTTAAACTGTTTATTTAGGGAATTTTAAGAAGTTTGCAAATCCTTGCCATGTAAATATCAGAAACAAGACAATCATCACAACAGTTAGCTTTTGGTTCGAGAGACATTACACAGGAATATAGTCATCAGATCTTTTTATTTAACAAGGTGTCACCATACTACAGAGAAAGCACCAATAACCAGGTATGTCTGTCTAATGTTAATATTCAAAAAAATTGAACAGGGTGTGCTTTTCTTTTTTTTTTTTTTTTTTTGCAAATGAATGTATTTTGAGTACTGAATAAATGTTAACCAGATATCTAAGTATCTATCTGTCTCTCTGTCTATTTTGCTGGATACATAATTGGTGTGTTAATTTTTCCATAATCACAAATCTCCCATATTTCTTTGAATCTTTCCTCGATGGCTGGGCCGTTTCTCTTTTTCCAGTGAGAGGCTACCACTGGTCAAGCAGATGAGAGATTCATTCTTCATTTCCTTTTGTGTGACCATTTTCACTGGGAAGCCCCAGGTAGATCAACCAAAGGGTCGTTCCAAAGCAGCTTCTTTTGAGAACATAGTGAAAGACCTTTCTATTAAAAGTGCGTAAATAAATTTTAAAAATACGTGCAAGGTTGCCCGCCATTTTTAAAAAGCAGAACAGCTATATTTAAGGGTATTCTGAACACCCAAGCAAGCGGCATAGGTTAGGGATAAAGAAACGGGATGGCACAGATAATCAGGGTCGGGCTACAGGGGTTTTATTTGCCTCTTGATTATGGATTTGAATCTGGACCAAAAATTCATCCTCAGCTGACAACTCTTTGGCGTCACATCTGTAGACTGCATCCTTGTCTGTACATTTGGCGCTTGTCAACCAGGACACATCTCATCCAAGAGATGAAGGATTGACTACGCCCCATGTTGTGAAAATTCTGTTCATGCCAGATTAGATTGTAAATTGCCTGGAGTCCAGGGGTCGAATGCATTTGCTGCCACTCACCTGTCGGGTGACCATGGACACATATTGGACTGGAAGCGACCTTAGAATCATAGAATCATAGAAGATTAGGGTGGGAAGAGACCTCAGGAGGTCATCTAGTCCAACTCCCTGGTCAAAGCAGGATCAACACCGACTAAATCATCCCAGCCACGTCCCTTGATCTGCTGGCAATGCTCCAACTAATACAGCTCAATATGCCGTTAGCCTTCTTGGCAACAAGGACACACTGCTGACTCATAGCCAGCTTCTCATCCACTGTAATCCCCAGGTCCTTTTCTGCAGAACTGCCGCTTAGCCAGTTGGTCCCCAGCCTGTAGCAGTGCATGGGATTCTTCTGTCCTAAGTGCAGGACTCTGCACTTGTCCTTGTTGAACCTCATCAGATTTCTTTTGGCCCAATCCTCCAATTTGTCTAGGTCACTCTGGACCCTATCCCGACCCCCCAGCTCAGTGTCATCTGCAAACTTGCTGAGGGTGCAATCCATCCCATCATCCAGATCATTAATAAAGATGTTAAACAAAACTGGCCCCAGGACCAACCCCTTGGGCACTCCGCTTGATACCGGCTGCCAACGAGACATCAAGCCGTTGATCACTATCTGTTGAGCCCGATGATCTAGCCAGCTTTCTATCCACCTTATAGTCCATTCATCCAATCCATACTTCTTTATCTTGCTAGCAAAAATACTGTGGGAGACCGTATCAAAAGTTTTGCTGAAGTCAAGATATATCACGTCCACCGCTTTCCCCATATCCACAGAGCCAGTTATCCCATCATAGAAGGCAATCAGGTTGGTAAGGAATGACTTTCCCTTGGTGAATCCATGTTGATTGTTCCTGATCACCTTCTGAATCAAGTCCAGTCTCCTGCTATCACAGGCCACCCCAGTGATATCACCCTATTCCTCAATTTATCAAGCTTAATTTTAAACCTCGTTAGTCTGCCTTGTCTATTCCGATTGTAGGGACTGTCTCTTACTATGCGTTTGTACAATGGAGCTCTGATTCCAGTCGGTGCTATCACACTAATCGAGGACGCATGGCTCCTTTGCAGGTCTGTAAAGTGCCTAGCGCAGTGGTTCCCACGCTGAGGTCCATAGAGAGCTGGCTGGTTATGTGATGCTGGCTCTCCTCCTTGTTTCCAGTTGCTAAATCATCCCGAAAGCAGCTAAAAATACACAGAACATTTCCCTAACATCACTTTTCCATGCCAGTGACTGCCATAGCTGTAAGGGGGACGCTCATCGGTGGTGGCGGAGTTGTCCAGGAGTCAAGCTCAGAACCATTTGACCCCCTTCCCGGCCTGGCACAATACTAAATCCTGATGAAAAGCACGTGCTGGGAGTTAGGCAAGCAAAAGCGGCGTTCTTGGCTCTAAGAACGAGGAGTCTTTGTGGCACCTTAGAGACTAACAAATTTATTTGAGCATCAGCTTTCGTGCGCTAAAGCCCACGTCATCAGATGACTCTCCGCTGTCTGTCTCACAGATGGGATGTACTCTCCCTGAAGTGACGGGGCCTGGCAGCTCCAAGCCAATAGACACGTCCGCCCTTCAAATTGCATTTTGTCACCGCACTAGACCCGGGGCTTCCCCGTGGCTCAAAGGAACCACGATTCCCTGAAGAGGAAGGAGGGGAGTCTCTCGGGCCCCAGTCAGTGTCACCAGGCTGGGCAGCATCTGGATGTGCCGGTGCTAACCAGCTGCTCTTTATCCCTACTAAGAAGCCACGGCTGAGAGCTTTGCTGAAGGGATTGTAAAATGTAGCAAGTATGGGGTTGTTTCTGGGGAGCAGGCTCAGTGTCTGAGTGCAGAACAGGCATAGGGAGCTCCTGTTCAGAACAGCATCGGCATTGTGACAAATCCCAGAAGAATTTAGTCTGCAGGGGAGCCACCCAGATAGATATCTAGCGAGGTCCTGGAGGTGGATATTCAGTTGATGGCCATCATTGGCCTGTTCGATACAGATCACCTACAAACAAGCTGTGCTTTAGAAAAGAGAAGGCATTTAATTCTGTTACAGTTGTCACGTGCCCTGTTCCCCAAGTGACTGTGAAATGCTCAGGGAGATTAGACAGGCTACAAAAACAGAAAATCCAATAATAATGGTGGATTTCAACTATCCCCTTATTGACTGGAAACACGTCACCGCAGGATGGGATGCAGAGATAAAATTTCTCAACACCATTAACGACTGCTTCATGGAGCAGCTAGTCCCTAGAACCCACAAGGAGAGAGGCAATTCTTGATCTAGTCTTAAGTGGAGCACAGGATCTGATCCAAGAGGTAAATATAGCTGAACTGTCACAAGAGCCTCTATTATGGTGTTTTTAAAAAGTTTCCATGCAGGAAAGGGATAGATAAGAAGACAGAAAATATCATCATGCCACTATGTATGGTCCCACATCTTGAATATTGTGTGCAGTTCTGGTCACCCCATCTCAAAAAAGATATGAGGAGGAGGATGGAACAGCTTCCCTGTGAGGAGAGATGAACAAGACTGGGACTGTGCATCTTAGAAAAGAGACGAGTTAAGGGGGATATGAGAGAGGTCTAGAAAACCATGACTGGGGTGAAGAAAGTGAATAAAGGAGTGTTATTTACCCCTTCAGATAACACACAAACCAGGGGACAGCCAATGAAATGAACAGGCAGCAGGTTTAAAACAAACAAAAGGAAGTATTTCTTCACACAACGCACAGTCAACCTGTGGAATTCCTTGCCAGGGGATGTTGTGAAGGTATAACTGGGTTCAAAAAAGAACTAGATAAATTCATGGAGGACAGGCCCATCAATGGCTATTAGCCAAGATGGTCAGGGACATAACCCTATGCTCTGGGTGTCCTCAGCCTCTGATTGCCAGAAGCTAGGACTGGACAACAGGCGATGGATCACTCAATAATTACCCTGTTCTGTTCACTCCCTCCAAAGCATCTTGCACCAGCCGCTGTCGAAAGACGATACTGGGCTAGATGGACCATTGGTATGACCCAGAATCTTCCTACACGCACTATCTGGGAAGGCACAGTGCAACTATGAGCATTATGGGTAAATCGGGCAGTGCTGAAAGAGGGCAGAGTTAAGGTTATGTCGGCGTGTACCTTGACTCTGTATTGCCTAGTTTTCAGAGGTTTGAGTTTTGCTGAACTTGACTTTCCAGAAGGGCACAAAGTACCTCAGGGCAACCTAATTAAAGTTTTGTGTCAGTGAATTCTTATTCATGTGACATCCTCTTGCCACATCCATGTCTTACATCACTGCTACACCGTCTTTCCTAAGTATATGTCACTTTGTGTGTCACCGTAGACAAATAACTCAAGAGAGATTTTTCCAAATTTTTGATTCCCTCGATTCTTAGGGGACAGATTTAAGGATTTTAGGGCCTGCTATTCAGAGGTGCTCGGCAACCCCAGCTCCCTGTGGAGTTGTGAGCCTCTGAAAATCAGGTCTAAGTAATCTCAAGTATCCCATAATTAGAGGACACTTGAAAATATGGTTGCTAATCTCTCCAGACTGCAGTTTCCTTATTTGCAAAATGGAGCTGATATCACAGCCTTCCCTGCCAGCTGGGAGAATCGTGAGGCTCCATTCAGCCTTGCCAATCGTTGATGGTTTTTTCTTAAAGCTCCCGGAGTCACGTGATTCTGCGAGAATCACAGCTTTCGCTTAAACAGAAAAAAAAAATCATACATTTCTAGCTCTCGTCGGCGAGGGAAAAAAACTTGAAACCATCCCCCCCCCGCACACACACACACAATGGCTCAAAACTCACAAGGCCCATCAGAAGACCCCAAATGTATTATTTTTCAAAGTCTCGTGATTTTTTCAAGCCAATCACATGATTTTGGGGGCCTGACTTGTGATATTCGGATGACCGGGGCTGACAAGAAAGTGGGTTGATTCCTCATCACACCCAGCCAGAAAACATATTCTCATCTCGGTTGGGGGCTTGGATCTTACATACATCACTTGTCTTGCACGTCGGAGCAAAAACGTCCCCTGCCAGATGCTGCCTTGTGGCAATAAAACCTGGAAAGGTGGTAGAAAGATGGCCAGGGGGGAGCAGATAGAGAAAGAGTGAGCCAGACAGACGCATGCCTGGGAGATGTAAGGGCTCCTCGCCACATTTTGAACAGCGAGGGATTTTTTTTTCTCCCCTTCACAGAGCTGTCTCTTTGCAGACAGACACAGGTCAGTGGGCAGGGAGCCCGGCTGCCGTTCACTGAGACAGAAACACCCACTGAGCAATTATCGCACGAGCCCAGTCATCACAGAGGTTACACTGCTCAGAGCCCTGCCACCGGCGGCCTCGCCTGGCTCCTGTCTAACCTCCCCTCCTCCCCTTTCTCCGGGTGGTCCCCAGAGTGCTGAACAGATGTTTCTCTCCCACGCTCTGGGCCTGGTTATTCTTTGCAAGTGTCTCTGTGGAGCAGATGTCCCTGTGTGGGTAGCCTGCCCTCCCTCCCGCAGGAGTCGCAAGGTCTATTGGTGTGATTGCCAGCTTGGGAGATCCCAGACGGTGGGTTTCGTTACCCCCCCGGATCCGTTGACTTCCTCCACTCTTGCTCCCTACAGGAGATGATGAGCAATCACGCTCCTCATAATTGATCCTTCCCTGCAGCTCCGACTTCTGCTTGCCGAGCTCTGGCTCAGCTGTTCAGACATTTTCAGAAGCAATCGCTACCCACTTCGTCCTTTCCCTGCAGGGCTTAATGAAGGTGATCTGGGGCTCCAGAGTGGTCATGATCCACCCCATTTACAGTGGCAGTTCACCTCCCAAAGAGGCATGAGCCTGCTACCTCACCCCCAGGAACATAAGCGGCACGCTCTTTCCTCCTGGGCACAGTGGAGGTCCCTTCTCCTCACCAGAGGGTATCTGTTTGGGTGGCAGAGTGAGTCAAGCCTGCTGCTTTCTCTCCTGCTGATCACTGAGCCCCATGGCAGGGGGTGGGGCTCAGGTTTTCTGCAGACTCAAGCAGGACTCGCTGTGTCAATTATTTTCAGGGCCGTTACCCCTTCTCAGAGAGATGGGCTCAGGCTTTCTGCAGACTCAGGCAGAGTTGCTGTGTCGGTTACACTCAGGACAGCTCCCCCATCGAGCAATGGGCTCAGGCTCTCTGCAGACTCAGGCAGTCTCCCTGCATCGGTAACAGTTGGGTCACATTTTGAAGGATTGTTTCACAACCATCCCAGCTAGAGACTTACTTCTCCTTCTTCTCACTGCCTGTGGTCTGTATAGGCAATATGGAGGGTGGGGGGTCTTCCTTTGCATGCAGCCCCAAGCGAGCTCTTTGAGAACCTGATTTGAGTAGACATCCGGGTTTTCCAGTCTGATGATTTTCACCCACATCAAAAGGGTGTTCTGCCAACGGACGCCTCGAACAGGCCCTGACACTTTGGAATTGATCGGATGCAGTTTTCAAAAACGACTGCATTACAAGCAGCCAAACAGAGAAGCACTATCGAATGTAGGACTGAACGTTACTCAGCCAACGAGTCTCGCCCTGTTGGTGGTTTTTTTCACATAAGGCTCCGGCTCCCGGAGTCATATGATTTCTCTTTTTAAAATGAAATTTCTACGCTTCATGTTGGTGGAGAAAATTTGGAAATTTTTCATCACTTCCTAGATTCTAAGGGCAGAAAGGACAATTGTGATCATCTATACCTCCTATAACAGAGTCCATGGAGCTACACTGAATTCATCCCTGGTTGAACTACAGCAGGTCTTGCGGAAAAACATCCAGAGACCTTGATTGAAAAATTGCCAGTCATGGAGAATCCACAATGACCTGTGGTAAATTGTTGCCATGGTTAGTTCCCCTCCCTGCTAAAAAAAACTGACACCTTATTTCCACTCTGAATTTGTCTGGCTTCCACTTCTAGCTTTTGTTCGACCTTAGCTTGAAGAGCCCTCTATCGTCACATTTCTGTTCCCCGTGTAGGTACTTAGAGACCAGGATCACGTCACCCCTTCATCTCCTCTTTTTTGAATGCAACAGATCGGCCTCTTGGAGCAGAGGTGGTCAATAGGCAGACCGCGGGCCAAATTTGGACCACCAGATGCTTTTGAACAGACCCTGAAATCTTTCTATTTCCTTATGATCCTTATTATTTTTTATTATTATTATTTTCTCAGGAGTCTGGACCTTGACCAAGAAATTTGGACCATGACAAAAACACATACATAGGGCATGGTGCTGAAAGGGTTTCGATCCCTAAGAGGGTCAAAAACCAGAAGGAAATATACGAAGAATCCCAGATTTATTATTTTTTAACAAGCTCATGGATTTTAAGCCAATATTGTGGTTTTCAGGGGTCGGAAGCAGAATCTTTGAATGCTTGGCTTGGTGACACTGTGTCTTTACGGGCACGTCTACAATGGAGCCGGAAGTGTAATTCCCAACTCAGGTAGACATACCTGCACTAGCTCTAATTGAGTTAGAGGGCTAAAAATAGGTGTGTAGCCACGATGGTGCCCAAGTATGTTCCAAAGGTTTCAGACAGGGTTGTACCTGGAGTGGTTAGCCACTGCTGCAACTACACTTCTGTTTTTAGCTCAGAGTAATTTCACCTCTGGCTCTGGTGTAGAAATACCCTAAGACTGAGTGCTGCCTGGCTGACTTCTCCACGTGAGTCACGCGTATCAGAGAGGATTGTGTGTGGAGAATATGGGCATTTCTGTAATATATTTAGGAACGCTATGCATGACTCGGTTTCCCCACTTGCTGGGTGTGAAGCGTTTAATGTCTCCTTTGGGACACAGGGGTAAGGGATGGGCTGGTACGAATGAAGTCTCAGGAACTGAAGATGAACTCCAGGACACTTTGGAAAAGAACGCAAGGTGATTCGGCAGATCGAGGGACGTGATCGTTCCCCCTCTATTGGACATTGGTGAGGCCTCATCTGGAGTACTGTGTCCAGTTTTGGGCCCCACACTACAAGAAGGATGTGGAAAAATTGAAAAGCGTCCAGCGGAGGGCAACAAAAATGATTAGGGAACTGGAACACATGACTTATGAGGAGAGGCTGAGGGAACTGGGGTTGTTTAGTCTGCAGAAGAGAAGAGTGAGGGGAGATTTGATAGCTGTTTTCAACTACCTGAAAGGGGGTTCCACAGATGATGGATCTAGTGGTAGCAGATGACAGAACAAGGAGAAATGGTCTCAAATTGCAGTGGGGGAGGTTTAGGTTGGATATTAGGAAAAACTTTTTCACTGGGAGGCTGGTGAAGCACTGGAATGGGTTCCCTAGGGAGGTGGTGGAATCTCCATCCTTAGAGGTTTTTAAGGCCCGGCTTGACAAAGCCCTGGCTGGGATGATTTAGTTGGGGTTGGTCCTGCTTTGAGCAGAGGGTTGGACCAGATACCTCCTGAGGTCCCTTCCAACCCTAATATTCTATGATTCTATGAACGCGGACTCTGAGCAAAACTTGGCTTTCCCAGACTAACCAAAAGGCCCCTTTGCAACAGCTGCCCTGGGTCTCTGGTTCCATCGCTCCCTAAGGGGGCAAAGTCTCTACCAGAGCGATTGGGACTCACCCTGCAAATCAGTGACCATGCATCCCTGATCCCTTTCTGTCCCATTGCTGTGACGCCTACCGGCCCTCATCCGAAACCACAAAGCATCACCAATAGTGCTTTCTGCTCCACTCACAGCTCATCCAACCCCGATACGCCAGCATCAATTTGTAGTAACTTCTCCCATCGGTGTCCAGATCAACGCTGGTGTGAGTGAGATCCTGCCCCTCCATTGGTTCGTGTTCCTACTCCTGTGGAGAACTGGGAAATATATTATTTCTTAATAAATACCATATGCACCTCAGTGGATAGGTGGGATATTGTCCTGCCTGAGTGCAGAGAGCACTGGTTTTCAAACTTTTTTTTCTGGCGACCCAGTTGAAAAAAACTGTTGATGCCCACGACCCAACGGAGCTGGGGATGAGGGGCTCGGGATGTGGGAGGGGCTCAGGGATGGGGCAGAGGGTTGGGGTGCGGGGTGAGGGCTGCAGGGTGGGGCCGGGAATGAGAGGTTCAGGGTGTGGGAGGGGGCTCTGGGCTGGGGCAGGGGGTTAGGGTGCGGGAACGGATCAGGGCTCTGGGCTGGGGGTGTAGGCTCTGGGGTGGGTCCAGGGATGAGGGGTTTGGGGTGCAGGAGGGGGCTCTGGGTTGGGGGGGCTCAGGGCTGGGTGTTGAGCTGTGGGAAGGGGTCAGGGCTCTGGGCTTGGGGTGGAGGCTCTGGGGTGGGTCCAGGGATGATGGATTTGGGGTGCAGGAAGGGGCTCTGGGTTTGGGGGGGCTCAGGGCTGGGGCAGGTGATTGGGGCACAGGCTTACCTCAGGCAGCTCCCTGTCAGCAGCGCAGTGCGGGTGCTAAGGCGGGCTTCCTGCCTGTCCTGGCACCACGGACCGCGTTGCGCCCCAGAAGCGGCCAGCATCAGGTCCGGCTCCTAGGCGGAGGCACGCAAGCAACTCCGTGTGGCTCTCTCCCACAGGCACCGCCCCCCCAGGCTCCCATTGGCCAGTGCAGAGCCAGTGCTCGGGGTGGGGGCAGCGCGCGGAGCCCCATGGCCCCCCAGCCTAGGAGCCGGACCTGTTGCTGGCTGCTTCCGGGGCGCAGCGTGGTGTCAGAACAGGTAGGGACTCACCTGCCTTAGCTGGGCAGCACCGCCGACGGGACTTTTAATGGCCCGGTCAGCAGGGCTGACCAGAGCCGCTGAGACCCAGTGACTTACATTTTGCGACACCTTAGAGACTAACCAATTTATTTGAGCATAAGCTTTCGTGAGCTACAGCTCACTTCATCGGATGCGTGTTATTTCTTTTTGCGAATACAGACTAACATGGCTGTTACTCTGAAACCTGTCATTTTGCGACAGTACTGGGTCGCAACCCACAGTTTGAAAACTGCTGGGATAGAATTAGCACTAAAGGAGCTGTTAGCAGAAACCAGGGCAGGATAGTTAAAGAGCATCCCCTCAAATGTATATAGCCAGGAAGGGCTTGGCCCCAGCTCTGTAGAAAGAATCGTAAATATGGCAGGTGACCAGCTTGGCTTAACAGTGAAATCCTTGCTGATCTTAAACACAAAAAAGAAGCTTACAAGAAGTGGAAGCTTGGACAAATGACCAGGGAGGAGTATAAAAATATTGCTTAGGCATGCAGGAGTGAAATCAGGAAGGTCAAATCACACTTGGAGTTGCAGCTAGCAAGGGACATTAAGAGTAACAAGAAGGGTTTCTACAGGTATATTAGCAACAAGGAGGAGGTCAGGGAAAGTGTTCACCCCTAGTGACAGGATATGGAAAAAGCTCAATGCTTTTTTTGTCTTCACAAACAAGGTCAGCTCCCAGACTACTGCACTGGGCAGCACAGCATGGGGAGGAGGTGACCAGCCCTCTGTGGAGAAAGAAGTGGTTCGGGATATTTAGAAAAGCTGGACGAGCACAAGTCCACGGGGCCGGATGCGCTGCATCCGAGAGTGCTAAAGGAGTTGGCAGATGTGATTGCAGAGCCATTGGCCATTATCTTTGAAAACTCATGGCAATCCGGGGAAGTCCCGGACGACTGGAAAAAGGCTAATGTAGTGCCCATCTTTAAAAAAGGAAAGAAGGAGGATCCTGGGAACTACAGGCCAGTCAGCCTCACCTCAGTCCCTGGAAAAATCATGGAGCAGGTCGTCAAGGAATCAATTCTGAAGCACTTAGAGGAGAGGAAAGTGATCAGAAACAGTCAGCATGGATTCACCAAGGGCAAGTCATGCCTGACTAATCTAATTGCCTTCTAGGACGAGATAACTGGCTCTGTGGATGAGGGGAAAGCAGTGGACGTGTTGTTCCTTGACTTGAGCAAAGCTTTTGACACGGTCTCCCACAGTATTCTTGCCAGCAAGTTAAAGAAGTCTGGGCTGGATGAATGGACTATAAGGTGGATAGAAAGTTGGCTAGATTGTCGGGCTCAACGGGTAGTGATCAATGGCTCCATGTCTAGTTGGCAGCCGGTATCAAGCAGAGTGCCCCAAGGGTCGGTCCTGGAGCCTGTTTTGTTCAATATCTTAATTAATGATCTGGAGGATGGTGTGGATTGCACGCTCAGCAAGTTTGCAGATGACACTTATCTGGGAGGAGTGGTAGATACGCCGGAGGGTAGGGATAGGATACAGAGGGACCTAACAAATTGGAGGATTGGGCCAAAAGAAATCTGATGAGGTTCAACAGGGACAAGTGCAGAGTCCTGCACTTAGGATGGAAGAATCCCATGCACTGCTACAGACTAGGGACCGACTGGCTAAGCAGCAGTTCTCCAGAAAAGGGCCCTAGGGGTTACGGTGGACGAGAAGCTGGATATGAGTCAGCAGTGTGCCCTTGTTGCCAAGAAAGCCAATGGCATTTTGGGCTGTATAAGTAGGGGCATTGCCAGCAGATAGAGGGACATGATCATTCCCCACTACTCGGCACTGGTGAGGCCTCATCTGGAGTAGTGTGTTCAGTTTTGAGCCCCCCACTACAAGAAGGGTGTGGAAAAATTGGAAAATGTCCATCGGAGGACAAGAAAAACTATTAGGGGGCTGGAGCACATGACTTATGAGGAGAGGCTGAGGGAACTGGGATTATTTAGTCTGTGGAAGAGAAGAATGAGGGGGGATTTGATAGCTGCTTTCAACTACCTGAAAGGGGGTTCCAAAGAGGATGAATCTAGACTGTTCTCAGTGGTACTAGATGACAAAAGAAGGAGCAATGGTCTCAAGTTGCAGTGGGGGAGGTCTAGGTTGGATATTAGGAAAAACTTTTTCACGAGGAGGGTGGTGAAGCACTGGAATGCGTTACCTAGGGCGGTGGTGGAATCTTCTTCCTTAGAGATTTTTAAGGTCAGGCTTGACAAATCCCTGGCTGGGATGATTTAGCTGGGGATTAGGTCCTGCTTTGAGCAGGGAGTTGGACTAGATACCTCCTGAGGTCCCTTTCAAGCCTGATATTCTATGATTCTGTTGAAAGGGTTGTTGGCCAAGGCTGAGTCTGCAGCGGGCAAGTTGGTGTCCAGGGGGAGGAGAACTTACTCCCCTTGCGCAGTAACTGGAGTTCTTTGAGATGTGTCCCCCCCTGGGTGCATGCGTCCGGGGCAGCGGAACATGGTGGGCCAGAGACCCATGCCCCCGCCCCCACTTTTTACTGTCTGTAAGGGCGAGTGATGGGAGTAGGAGAGGAGCGAATGGCGGGGGGATTTGGGGGTTTAGAGGTGGTGCGGAGGCGGGGCCTCGGGGAGAAGGGGCAGTGCCGGAGCAGGGCCACAGTTTGGGCGCTGGCGGACTGCCCATTTTTAGGTATCTTCTGCTGCTTCTGCATGTGCCCCCATTCACCTTCGATCAGAGATTTTCAGTAGCAGTGCTCGTTCGATCTGAAGACACGCCCTACTCGTCCTCGTACACCGTTGTGAGGCTAGAGAGAGCTGCGTGGGCAAACCGCCCTCAGTTCCTTCTCTACCACAGAGTCTCGCAGAGAAAATTCCGGAGCAGAGAGCAAGAACGACGGGGAGTGATGCACCCATAGGGGGACACATTTCAAAGAATTCCAGTTACGGGACAAGGTGAGTAACCTCTCCTTCTTCTTTGAGTAGCATCTTTGAGGGCACTCCCATGACTGTCAAGCAATATCCCCACAGAGAAGAGGGAGCTTTGGACAAGAGTCTACTACCGAAGACAGCACTGCATTGCCAACTGCAGCATCTGCTCTAGACGCATGAACTAAAGCACAGCGGTTGAGGAAAGCATGTACTGAAGTCTAGGTTGCAGCTCTACAAATTTCAGCAGCTGGAACATCCTTGAGTAATGCCATGGAAGTAGATGATGACCTTGTAGAACATGCTAACACCCTAGAAGGGAGCTGAATGTTGATAGGAGTCATAACATTAAATAATACTCCCATTTCAAGAGTCTCTGGGTGGAGATTATGGGTTTCTTGGATCTCTCCGCAACTGAAAAGAAACAGTCGGGGAGACTTCACAAAGGTTTGGTTCTGCCAAGAGAGAAGGCAGACATCCTTCTGAAATCCAAAATATGGCAAGAAGCTTCTTGCCTAGTCTGATGTGGTTTCGGGGAAAAAAACAGAAGATGAATGGTCACATTAATATGAAAGTCTGAAGACACCGTAGGTAGAATCTCGGCATGTGGTGATAGCATTGCCTTTTCCTTGAAAAACAAGGTAAAGAGATAGTCTGCCATTAAAACCCCCAGTTCGCTGATCCTCTGGGCAGAAGTGACGGCCACCAAGAAAGCTGTTTTCATGAAATAGGTGAAGCAATGAACATGTAGCTAATTTGCTCAAATGGATGTTGCATAAGGCAATTAAGGACAAGGATCAAGTCCCATATTGGAGTAGGTTCTCTAATCTGGGGGGAAAGTTTAATCAGTTCTAAAAGGAATCTTTACTTTGCAGGATGTCCAAAATTGAAAAACCTCCCATAGACAAATGAAAGACTGCAATAGTGTACCTTAACGGAACCCATACGGAAACCTCATCTTTTTAATCCCAACAGGTAGTCCAGGATGGTGGAAAGAGGAGAGTGAACTGGAGAGAGATGTCAGTGGCTACACCAGTGGTGAATTTTTTTCCATTTCTGAAGGGAAGTATTTCTCATCGGTGTCCTTCTGCTGTTTACTAATAAGAGTTGTACCTCTTTTGAGCAGCAAGTCTCCACCCTGAGAACCATTCAGAAGCCTGGAGTTACAGAACTTCCAGTTTGGGATGAAGTGTTCTCCTGAGACAACAAGCAGCAACTGATTGGAAGCATCCAGGTTGGATGTCAAGCAAGACCAAATCAGGCAAGGATACCACACCCTGTCTTAGCCAAGTCAATGCCATCAAAATGACCTTGTTCTTGTCCTACTTGATCTTGTTGAGAACTTTCAAGAGCAAGAAACCCCCTTGCCCATGAAATAAGGAAGGTCTCTCCTATTGATTGAGGATCGAGCAACATTTTTTGCACTTTGTGGGCAGTGGCAAAGAGGCTCACTCCTGGAAACCCCCAGGTGAGAAACATGCTGTTTAGGACTCGTGAATCCAACTCCCATTCTTAATTCTGGAAGAAGTGCCTGCTCAGGCTGTCAACCGTGGAGTTCTGTATACCCAGGAGGTAATAAGCTGAGATGACTACCTGGTTAGCTACGCACCAATACCATAGTTTTATTGGTTCAGCACAGAGTGAAGGGAAGCGTGCCCTGCCCTGATGACCGATGTAGAACACGCAGGCCGTATTTTCTGTCGTGATCTTGACAGATTTGGTTCTGATCAGTGGCAGCAAGCCTTCCTGACTGCTCTCAACTTCAGAATGTGGATGTACAGAAAAGACACTTTTGGGGAGACCATTTGCCCTGGATGGTGCGTGATCCCAGATGTGGTCTACCATTTTCATTAACTGCGTCAATAACCAGAGAATTTGGTGTTGGGTGTAAAAATTAAAACTCTTGAGTCCTTTGCTGGAATATATTTGTTGTTGGCACATTTACAAGTAGGAGGGGCCATTGCTGGAGTCTGCCAGATGGTCCTAGCAGGTTCTAGCAAAGAAGGGCCACACATGCAGAAGCTGATGTCCAGGAGTTTATGATGAGAATCCTGGACCTCTTCTTAAGGGTTTTGAAGTGTACCAGTGACATGCTTTATCAGCTCCTGGAATTGTCTGAAGTAATCTGCCGTGGAAGGTGGTGGAGTCATTATAACCTCATCTGGGAATGACAAAATATTTATGTAGCCTGCCACATTCTTGCCAACCCTTGCCTTCTGCTCCTCAAAAGTCTCCTCTAATGGTTCAGGTTGACAAGGTTGGAGTGAAGGCTGAGGAGAAGGATCTGTCTCTGCTCCTTACAAGAGTGACTCAGGGCACTTATGGCTGTTGATGATATAGGGCCCAGGGGTCTCAATAATATGGGGGTCCCCATAGGGCATAAGAAGAGGCATCCACCATTGATCACGCCAGAATTGGTAGAAGCATTGCCTCTTGCAGAATAAACAGGAGAACCCCAACATAAAATCTGGTGGCTGAAAGAGTCATCGTCAACATATTTCAGGAGAGGTGATAATTGTTCACCCTAGAGGGTTGAAGTCCTGTAGAAAGAGGTTTTGATGAAAAAATGTGGAGTCAGTGACCCAGAAAATCTTGATACGGACAGCTGTCTGGTGGCGGTAAATAATGAGGACTCTGGCTTATTTGACCCAAGAAAGTCATAGGATCATAGAATATCAGGGTTGGAAGGGACCCCAGAAGGTCATCTAGTCCAACCCCCTGCTCGAAGCAGGACCAATTCCCAGTTAAATCATCCCAGCCAGGGCTTTGTCAAGCCTGACCTTAAAAACCTCTAAGGAAGGAGATTCTACCACCTCCCTAGTGGTAGGAAAGTCCTTTGAGTATCTAAACTCCTGCAGTACCAACGGTACTTAGGAGGTAGTTACATGAGGAGGCCAGCTTCCATACCAAGGCAGGTACCAATCTTGAGAGCATCAGTGATACGGGCCCCAAACACTTGCTATGAGTTCAGAGTCAGACTCTGGTGGTACTGATCTAGACGTATAGGATGATGGTATAGGTAAAGGTATGCAGAAGCGTACAAAGGCACAGACTTTTTTGATGTAGACCTTCTACTAGTATGGATACTACCACCCGAAGCTGAAGATGTCTTTGGTACCCAATCCTGTTTTGTAATACTAAGGCTCTTAGAGGAAGCCTTAGATATCCTCATGGTGCTGAACCCACTTGGAACTCCATCTCGGACCTGCGGTCTCTGGAACATTTTTCTCACTCGGTGACCAAGACTTCTTAGAAGGACCTCTAGCACTTTTACTTTTCTTGTCAATACCTAGAGACTTAGAACGTGACGCTCTCTGTACTACTGTACTTTCCGGGAGGAAGGACACTGCTTATAGCCTGGCATAGCGCAGAACAGAAAAGGCCAGAGAAACCTCTCAACTGGAGAAAAAAAGGAACCAAAGGATAACAACCGCCCCAACTAACAACTAAACCAAACTAGCAAACTATACTAAGTAAAGTGGGCACGCTCGACACTCCGTCTCAGGACAAAGGCGGAACTGAAGGGCGTTCGCTCACACAGCCCTATATGTCCTCAGTACAGGGCGCAAGGAGGTATGGGGCGCATGTGTAGGTCAAACAAACACTGACACCAAAAATCCAAGGCGTATGGGGACACATGCGCACTTAAAGTAACCGGGAGTGGAGCACCCGCTCACTCAAAGAAGAATGGAGGGGAATGCGGAGTGTGTAGGTCTCAGTTATTTTAAATCCACTTCTCTGAGCGGTGTGTACCTTGGGGCAAAATAAACCATGCTTTGCTCTGGAGAACCAGCTTCTGGGGCACTGTGTACCGTTACCGCCCCTGGGGCGAAGGAACACGGCTGGAGACCGGCAGGGCGTAACCTGGAGAGCACCTCTGAGAGCAGCTGGATTGCAGGATCCCAGGATCCCACCCCATAGCTGAGGGGAGCAAGGGGACCCTGGTGTGTGTGTTGGTTGGGGGGGAGAGGAAATGGGGCACACTGAGCCCCTGGCAGGGGGGGTAGACAGAGTCTCTGGCACAGAGGAAGGACTGGTGGAATGGCAGGGGGTCCTTGCAACAGAGGAGGAAGGGAGGGGGGTTGACAGGGAGTTAGTGGGGCTGATAAAGGATGCCAGGAGGGTGTGCACAGAGCTCGGCCGTCAGAAGCTATGAAGTCCGCACCCTCCAAGTGTCAGATCCAGCCCCAGTTGTCGACTGTGATAGCTGAGGGAGGGGAGCTGGGGGTCAGGGATCTCTGTCAAGGCAACTGAGGGCTGGGAGATGGATGCTCAGCTGCTGCCATCTAGTGGCCAGAGCAGCTCATTGCCTGGCACAGGGGGTGAGGCCTGTGGAAGTGCGCAGGGCCCTGGGATCGCAGCACGCATCCAGGGTCCATAGGTCAGGCCAGTAAACAAATCCATGGGGGAGATACCGGTCTAGATAGGCCCACGCATCTCATCCAGGGCAGCAGAGAGGGGCTGGGATAACAGGCTAGATGGGCCCACAGGTATGATCCAGGGCAGCAGAGAGGGGCCAGGATACCAGGCTAGATGGGCCCACAGGTCTGATTTAAGGTGGCAGGGAAGGGATGGGTTATTGATGGGTCCTGATGTATGGTGACAATTCCTACCCCCCATCCCACAAGAGACGATCATAACGTCAGTATCGTAACAAAGATTTTATTTCCATTATGAACATGACAAGTTGGTACAAAACAGCCCCACGGTACCAGCACCACAGAGACAGGCCGGAAACAGGAACCCTGCGTCCAACGTGGAATGGGAGCGACCGTTTCAGCTCCTGAACCGGGGCCAATCCTTCCCTGCGCCTAGGACAGAAAGAACACGGAGACCATGACGCCTCACTCATGGACAACTGAGAGGTCGTCAAGAGCAATCGAAGGAAATACCTGGGTAGAGAATGAAGCTGTCCTGGGGGACTCTCTGCCACAAGATACCGAGCTTAGAGAAGATTCAGCAAAAGGGTCAATATGGATAAATGAGCACATCCTGAATTACCAAAGGAGCTTGGGACGGACTTGTAAATCCTAACCTCAGGGGAACATCTCCCCTGGGCAGGCTATGCCACAAATGTCCACTAGGAGGTGTCACACACCTTATTCTGAAGCAATTGGCCCCTGCCACAGACAGGATACCGGCTTGATGGGCCTATGGTCCAATCCGGTTTGGCTTGTGATTTGCCTGAGAGTTGGCAATGCTGGGAGTGGGACAAAGGGGGCAGGACGGGATGAAGAAGGGAACACTAACACTCTGCGGCGCTTTGAGCTCCGGGAACCGGGTTTTCTTTAGCTCAGCTTCGAGAGCTGCAACGTCCCGGGTTCGAGTCCTGGAGACAGAGCGACTCACCCGGCACTGCTGCAGGTGGAGAATTCAGGAGGAGAATTGAGAGCCATTTCCCGCCTGGGGCAGAAATCTCCCCAAGGAAAGGGCCCAACGATGGCCCCGCCCCCGCTACCTAGAACTCGGTGAGATCGTCGTTGAAGTACAGCAAGATGCCCGGCGTGTACAGGTCGGAGTCCAGGTTGAGCTGGTAGAACTCCGCGTCCTCGTCCGGGATCTTGTTCTGCTCCAGCGTCTTGTCCATGTCCAGGTTGACGCCCTCGTACTTCCAGGTGTAGCTGGCGGCGTGGGCGTTGTGGGGCAGGTAGCGCCGCAGGATCTCCCACATGGACTCCTCCGCGCACACCTAAGGGACGGCGTGAGAGACTTGGGGCCTGCTGGACTGACCGGCCCTTGAGCAATTATTTCTTCCCCCAAACCTCTAACCTCAGCTCCCAGGGAAACAAAAGCACCATCTCCCCCCGGGGCTCCCTGCTGCTCACAGGGGAGTTCACAGTCTCCCTAACCCAGCAGCACCAGCCTTGCGTAAAGCAGCTGCTGGCTCAGACCACCAACTCCCCTCCACCCCGCTCCATGTCCCACCCAGCCCTGCTTCTTATATCCCTCCTTCCCAGCATGCCTTGCTACCAAGCCCTCCACCTCAGGGACTACAACTCCCAGAATCCCCCTGCATCCGGGGGAAATGGGGTCATGGCCAGCCTTAAAGGAACAGCACGCTACCGCATCATGTGTATTTCAGGACAGGAGTGGGCTCTAGATTGATTGGAGACCCCACTTAGCGCCCCTCCGCATGTCCTGGTAACTCAAGGCCCCCCTGAATAGTGCGTGGGGATGGCAGTTTGCCCGGCGCTGACACTCAAGCTCCCTGCCCCCTCGGTGTGAGGCCCAGCTCACCTCCAGCATGTGCTCCTGCGAGGTCAGGGTGTTGACGATGCGGATGTGCCGGGTCTTGGAAGCCAGGATCCCCACTTCATACTTACTGTCCTTCCACCAGGGCAGCCCAAAGTCGTTTGCCCAGTCGGAGCGGGGCAGCTGGGGTGGGATGTGGATGAAGCGGCCTTGGGGGGTGTAGTACTTGACACAGCCCGTCAGCGGGTCCACGTGGGTCTGGATCTGAAAGGCAGGCGATTCCATTACCAGGGTTAAGGGGGAATCCGACTGCACCCCCCCTGGCCACTGCCTCCTAGGTCAATAAATGTGTTACAGGCAGACAAGAATCACAGACTTGCTTAAAGCTGATGGACCTGCTAAGCGCCGTAAATGGAAGGAGCAATTAAATACCCCCTTTGCATCATGAGAGCTGACTAGGAAGCCACTGCCCAAGGCCTGAGAGCCAAAACGTTTCCCTGCGACTGGGATATGGATTGGTTGCAGTTCTTCCTGTGCAGGGGCGAGGAACAAAGCTAGGGAAGCCGTGCTGAGGGAGTCAGCAACGAGGCAGAGCTCTTTGGGGCACGGGACTGGCTGGAGAGGCAGGCTTGGGGATTTCTGAGCAAGGAAACTGCCTGGTGTTTCATCCCAGAAAACAGGATTGCAGTACGGTCTTTGCTTGCACTACCGAAATCCCTGACTCGCAGCATCCAACGGGAACAACCCTGAATATCAGCTCACAGCTTGGGCGAAGGGGGCATCCCCAGGATTCCACCAGATCAGCTGGTCCCAGACCCCACTGACAGCGGAGGATGGATCCCAGCCTCCCACTCCCTCAAGAAGAGCCACAAACAGGAACCTGAGTGTGGGGTTCATGGGGGAAGGGGACAGAGGCATCAGACCCTGAAGCCCCAATGGCTGTGGATCAGGACCCCGTCGGCAGGTCAGCGAGCTCGTAGTCAGCTGCTTAGCGAACAAGCCAATCCCACCCTGTGAGACACGAAAGGGCAGAGCTGGAGAGGGTGATGTGGCTGGGAGGGAAGGTTTCCATCTGGGGGGGGGTGGGGGGGAGTTCTGCGCCCAGCTGGGGAATTCCTCTAAAGACAAGGAAGGAAGGAAAACGTTCTATTCCCACTATGCAGCCACCTCTAGGGTGGGCAGAGCGGCTGGTTATCCAGGGATCCCTCGCCTGGCACTGAGATGCAGCCACCTCTGGGGCAGGGCCCAGCAGCTGTTTAACCACTTCACAACGGTTTCGGACAGGAAGGGAAGGAGAACCCTGCGCCCATGTCAAACTGCAGGGGTGGCGTTTGGGCATCTGGGCAAGCACCGGCCCCCTGTAACGACCTCCCGCTCTGCCAGTTCTCACGTCTCTGGTCTTGGGGTTGAACCAGTGGCTAATGTCCTTTCCCGCCGCTTCCAAGATGGGCCTCAGCAAGATGTCCCCTGCGGGAGACAGAGCCGGGAGTCAGACGGTGTGTGCGGTGATGTGGCGGGGTGGGGGACATGCATCCGTGTGCCCCCAGGCCGGTGGGGCCAGGTTCACGTGGGTGGGTGCGGGTGCAGTGGAGGGGACTAGGGAGGAGTGCCACAGGGCGTTGTGGAGTGGGGGGGGGGCTGGCCCACCCGTGGGTGTGTGGAGGGGGTGCAGTGGGTGTGGGGTCCCCCAGTGAATGGAAGGATGCCGGTTACCTTTGTGCTATAGGGCCAGTAGGTTCAGGTCAGGCTCTGGGGCTAGGATGGTCTGTGGGGGTCCCGATGGGGGGGGTGCCCTGTGGGGAGGAGTGCCAGGGTGCACGTGGGGGCTTGGGGGACTCTATGAAGGGTGGAGTGAGCATTGTGTGTGTGGGGGGGCCTATGGAGGGTGCCCCAGTCAACTGGGGGGTCTTGACCAGAGTGCGATGTGAGGGGGCGTATGGGGGTGCAGCCATGGACTCTGGGGGGAGTCCAGGAGGGAGCTGGTGTATTGTGGGGGTGCTGGGGGTTGTGGCACCGCAGTGCATTGTGGGGGGGTGCTCAGGGATGCCACGGCACATTGTGGGGGGGTCTGGGGGGGCGGCGCGGGGCATTGTGGGGGGGCTCGGCGGGGGGGGGGCGCCGCGGGTCATTGTGGGGGGGCTCGGCGGGGGGGCGCGGGACATTGTGGGGGGGTTGGTGGGGGGGCGCCGGCGCAGGGCATTGTGGGGGGTGTTGGCGGGGGGGGGCGCCGCGGGGCATTGTGGGGGGGCTCGGCGGGGGGGCGGCGCGGGGCATTGTGGGGGGGCTCGGCGGGGGGGGCGCGGGACATTGTGGGGGGGTTGGTGGGGGGGCGCCGGCGCAGGGCATTGTGGGGGGCTCGGCGGGGGGGGCGGCGTGGGGCATTGCGGGGGGGCTCGGCGTGGGGGCGGCGCGGGGCATTGTGGGGGGGCTCGGCGGGGGGCGGCGCGGGGCATTGTGGGGGGGCTCGGCGGGGGGGGGCCGCGGGGCATTGCGGGGGGGCTCGGCGGGGGGGGGCGGCGCGGGGCATTGTGGGGGGCTCGGCGTGGGGGCGGCGCGGGGCATTGCGGGGGGGCTCGGCGTGGGGGCGGCGCGGGGCATTGTGGGGGGGCTCGGCGGGGGGGGGCGGCGTGGGGCATTGCGGGGGGGCTCGGCGTGGGGGCGGCGCGGGGCATTGTGGGGGGGCTCGGCGGGGGGCGGCGCGGGGCATTGTGGGGGGGCTCGGCGGGGGGGGGCCGCGGGGCATTGCGGGGGGGCTCGGCGGGGGGGGGGCGGCGCGGGGCATTGTGGGGGGCTCGGCGTGGGGGCGGCGCGGGGCATTGCGGGGGGGCTCGGCGTGGGGGCGGCGCGGGGCATTGCGGGGCGGCTCGGCGTGGGGGCGGCGCGGGGCATTGAGGGGGGCTCGGCGGGGGGGGGCGGCGCGGGGCATTGTGGGGGGGCTCGGCGGGGGGGGCCACGGGGCATTTGGGGGGGGCTCGGCGGGCGGGCGGCGCGGGGCATTGCGGGGGGGCTCGGCGTGGGGGCGGCGCGGGGCATTGCGGGGCGGCTCGGCGTGGGGGCGGCGCGGGGCATTGAGGGGGGCTCGGCGGGGGGGGCGGCGCGGGGCATTGTGGGGGGGCTCGGCGTGGGGGCGCCACGGGGCATTTGGGGGGGGCTCGGCGGGCGGGCGGCGCGGGGCATTGCGGGGGGGGCGGCGCGGGGCGCAGACCCTCGTGCTGCCGGACCAGCGGGCTGAGGTCGGAGACGCGGCCCAGGCAGGACACCCAGAGGTCCCCGGGCCGCGCGTGCGCCGCCACCTCGCGCGGGGTGAAGTAGCGGGACGGGATCGTCTCCATCGCGCCGCCCGCGCTGCCATGGCAACCGCCGGCCGCCCCCTCCCCCTCCCAGCAGCCACCGCGCGCGCTCGGCCCGCCGGGAGACTCCGCCCCCCCGCGCACGGGCCGCCGGTCCCGCGCTGCGCTCGCGAGAGGGGGAGGAGCCCCGGGGGGCGGGGCGGGGCGGGATGGCGGCGCCGGCCGGGCAGCGTGAGGAGAACGGGTGCTGCGGCCGCGGCCCGCGCGGGGGCGGGGGGAGCCCCGCGGTGAGAGGGGGCGGGGGGCCAGGCCCCTGGCCGGGGGGGCAGCGGAGGGCCCTGGGGGGCAGCAGCGGGGGGGCGGCGGGGACGGGGCCGGGGGACAGCGGGGGGGGCGGCTGTGGGGAGCGGGGGGACCGGGGGGGCAGCAGCGGGGGGTTGGGGGGCAGCAGCGGCGGGGAGGGGGCGGCTGTGGGGAGGGGCGGCGGGGGGGCCGGGGGGCAGCGGCGGGGGGCCGGGGGGAGGGGTGGGGGGCAGCAGCGGCGGGGGGGCGGCGGGGAGGGGTTGGGGGGTCGGGGCCTGGGGGGCAGCAGCGGGGGGCCGGGGGGGGGCGGCTGTGGGGAGCAGCGGGGGGCGGTGGGCGGGGTTGGGGGGCAGCGGCGGGGCGGGGGCAGCGGGGCGGGGGGGGGGGGTTGGGGGGCGGCGGGGAGGGGGGCGGGGGGGCCGGCTGTGGGGAGCAGCGGGGAGCCGGGGGGGGGTTGGGGGGCAGCGGCGGGGCGGGGGCAGCGGGGCGGGGGGGGCGGGTCCCGGGGGCGGTGGGCGGGGTTGGGGGGCAGCAGCGGGGGGGCGGCTGTGGGGAGCAGCGGGGGGCCGGGGGGGCGGCTGTGGGGAGCAGCGGGGAGCCGGGGGGGGGTTGGGGGGCAGCGGCGGGGCGGGGGGGGCGGGTCCCGGGGGCGGTTCGGGCTCCCCGCCCCCCCCGGCCTGACCCCCGCTCTCCCCGCAGGACCCGGAGGCGGAGGCGCCCGACTCGCCCCGCGCCCGCGCCCGCCGCCAGCTGGAGGCGCTGCTGAACCGCAGCCTGCGGATCCGCATGACGGACGGGCGGACGCTCGTCGGCTGCTTCCTCTGCACCGACCGCGACTGCAACGTCATCCTGGGCTCGGCGCAGGAGTTCCTCAAAGCCAGCGGTGCGCCGGACGCCGGGGTTCCCCGCGCGGGGGCTGCTGGGTCAGAGCGCGGCTGGGGGCCAGGACTCCTGGGTCCTCTCCCCGGCGCTGGGAGGGGAGTGGGGGTTGGGGGGGCTGGGAGCCAAGACTCCTGGGTTCCCTCCCTGGTGCTGGGAGGGGAGTGGGGGGCTGGTGGGTTGGGGGGGATGGGAGCCAGGACTCCTGGGTTCTCTCCCCGGCGCTGGGAGGGGAGTGGGGGCTGGTGGTCAGAGCACGGGGGGGGGCTGGCAGCCAGGACTCCTGGGTTCTCTCCCTGGCGCTGGGAGGGGAGGGGGGGCTGGCGGTTAGAGGGGGGGGCTGGCAGCCAGGACTCCTGGGTTCTCTCCCTGGCGCTGGGAGGGGAGGGGGGGCTGGCGGTTAGAGTGGGGGGGCTGGCAGCCAGGACTCCTGGGTTCTCTCCCCAGCGCTGGGAGGGGAGGGGGGGCTGGTGGTTAGAGTGGGGCTCGGGGAGGGGAGCAGCTGGCGCAGGGAGCGACTCTCTGACCCCCCCCCTCTTGTCCCCAGACTCCTTTGCGGCCAGCGAGCCCCGCGTGCTGGGCCTGGCCATGGTGCCCGGCCACCACGTCGTCTCCATCGAGGTGGAGCTGGAGAACCTGGGCAGCCCCCAGTACCTGTGAGAGGCGCCCGGCGGAGAGACCTGCCCGAGGACCTGCCCGTGGGGCGCTGCCGGGCACCAGGACTGGCGGCCGGGGGGCGCTCTGCCCGAGGACCTGCCCGTGGGGCGCTGCCGGGCACCGGGACTGGCGGCCGGGGGGCGCTCTGCCCAGTAAAGCCTGTGGGGAGCCCAGAGCAGCCGCCCGGCCTCGTTTGTGCCGCGCGGGTCTCGGCATCCCTGGCCGGAAACAAGCCGGTTCCTTCGCTCCCCCCCCCCATGGGTGACCGGGCCTTGTTCTCGCCCGCGGGCCCTGCCCCTCACCTGGCGTCTGGGCACCAGTAGCCGAGCCAGGGTTAGTGCCAACTGCTCCCCGCTCTTCTCCCCACACCAAAACTAATCCCCTCGCTCCCGACCCACAGCCCCTGCTAGCCCAGCCCTGCCCCCCTAGGTCTGCCCCTCACGCCTGCCCTGCAGCCCCTGCTAGCCCAGCCCTGCCCCCCCAGCCCTGCCGGTGCCCCTCCCTCCTGACCCGCAGCCCCCTGCTAGCCCAGCCCTGCCCCCCCAGCCCTGCTGGTGCCCCTCACTCCTGACCCACAGCCCCCTGCTAGCCCAGCCCTGCCCCCCCACAGCCCTGCCGGTGCCCCCCACTCCCGACCCGCCGCCCCCTGCTAGCCCAGCCCTGGGCTCCCCCCAGCCCTGCCGGTGCCCCTCACTCCCGACCCGCAGCCCCTGCCCCCCCCAACCCTGCCGGTGCCCCTCACTCCCTTCGGACCCTATGATTTGTTTTCCCTGTTCCCCCTCCCCCCACTAGCACTGTTAACCCCTTGCTGGCCAGGGCTGCTCCCCCTGCACTCTGGGAATGGGGGGGACCCCGCTGCTGCCTCCCCGTCTCCGTGGCCTTGAGCCGAGCCTGGCCCCCAGCCCAGCGCCTGCTGTTCCCATCAGCTCCGAACAATGGGCCGCTCTGTCCCCCGCCCCGTCCTGCCCTTCCCCTGCCGCAGGCTGCGACCCGGGGGAGCCGCTTATCTGAGCCCAGGCTGCTTCCCCTGTTC
This sequence comes from Chelonia mydas, assembly GCF_015237465.2. NCBI lineage: Eukaryota > Metazoa > Chordata > Testudines > Cheloniidae > Chelonia > Chelonia mydas. Next base: position 1,543,092 of record NC_051268.2, on the reverse strand, counting down.
CCAGCCGCTGACGCCAGCCCCATGGCCCTGCCTGCGGGGGGCGCCGGACCCCCCGCGCCTGCCTTAAACCCAGGCCAGCCCGAAAGCATGCCCGAGCAGGGGGGGCTGGGAGCCAGGACTCCTGGGTTCTCTCCCTGGCTCTGGGAGGGGAGTGGGGGCTGGTGGGTTAGAGCAGGGGGGGCTGGGAGCCAGGACTCCTGGGTTCTCTACCGGGCTCTGGGAGGGGAGCTGGTGGGTTAGAGCAGGGGGTGCTGGGAGCCAGGACTCCTGGGTTCTCTCCCTGACTCTGGGAGGGGAGCTGGTGGGTTAGGGCGCGGGGGGGCTGGGAGCCAGGACTCCTGGGTTCTCTCCCTGACTCTGGGAGGGGAGTGGGGGCTGGGAGCCAGGATTCCTGGGTTCTCTACCTGGCTCTGGGAGGGGAGCTGGTGGGTTAGAGCAGGGGGGGCTGGGAGCCAGGACTCCTGGGTTCTCTCCCCGGCTCTGTCACTGATTTCCTGTTGCCTGGGGCTCCCTCTGCCTCCCTTTCCCTGCGTAGGACAGGGGTAACCCTCGCTCCTGGCCCCATCCCACCCCATGCTCTTGTTGCCTCTGCTGGCAGGTTCCCCGTCCCCATGCCTGACCCCTGCCCACCTAGCGGGGGAGCGATGTGAGGGGGCAGGGGTGGACCTCCGGGGGGTTCCCAGGGCCTGGGCCCTGCGTCTGCTCCCTCCTGCCATGGAAAACTTGAACGTGTTTCCCCGGTGGCTGTTTGCCGTGGAGCCAGGCCAGCCCCGGAGCGGAAAGGCAGGCAGGGGTCAGAGAACAGCCATTCGCGGGGTGGGGGCGAGGCCAGCAGTGAAGGGTCGGGGCAGCACCCGGCAAAACGGGGGCCTGCCTCCAGCAGAGGGTCGGGGCAGCGCTGGGCCCTGGGGAACGGGGGGGAACGTGGTGGCAGAAATCCTGCGGCGGGGAGTTCCGCAGCCCCAGCCCTGCCTCAGCAGTGTGTGCCGCAGCCCCAGCCTGCCTGCCCCCCTGGCGGGGCAGAATGGGAACCCACAGCAGATGTGGGGGAGGCCCCCAGCCCTTCCCTTAGCGCGTCAGTCTACCCCGGGGCTGGGCCTCCCCCACCTCTGAGTGACACACAAATGTTGAGCGGGGGTGCGAGAAAAAGGAATCAATGTGCTTGATAGAAAAGGAGTTTTATTGATAATAAAATGACCCCCGCACACACGTCTGCTTCCTTTGAAGGCACCCCCAGCCCCACCCTAGCCTGCCCCTCAGCCCCCCAAGGCCCAGAGCTCCCTACCCCACCCAGCTCAGACCCAGCCTTCCCCTAAATTACAGCCCCTCAATCCAGAGGGGGTCCCCCCCACCCACAGCCCTCCCTAGATTGCCCCAACAGCTCACCCCAAACCAGCGGTGATTCCCCTCCCCCCCAGTCTCTTTGGGGTGTCAGCTCCATGGGGGGCCCCCCAGGCTGCATCTCGCGGGGTGCTCCTCGTTTGCTGTGGGGAGCGGCCATGGGGGGGGCCGGCAGGGGTGCCCCGGGCCCCCCTCACACCCAGACCTTGTCCCCTGGGGCGGGCGGGCGGGCGCGGGGGCAGCACCAGGCGGCCTGGTGGTAGTGCCCGGCGGGCAGGTTGCGGTAGACGGCCAGGCTGTAGGGCAGGAGGCAGTAGCCCAGCTGGAGGTGCCGCGCCAGCCGGACGAAGGCCGCCAGGCCCAGCACCAGGAGCGGCAGCAGCAGGGTGAAGCCGAGCACCAGCAGGGCCGTGGCACCGGCGTCGTGAAGATGGGCCTCGCACGGGGCCACGCGGGCGTGCAGGAACTGCGGGGGGGGGAGGGGAGAGGGTCAGCGGGCGGGCAACAGGCGTGTGAACGGGGCCTGCGGCGGCCCTCGCACACTTCACAGCAGGCCCATAGGTGCACACGCGTGTGCAAAGAGCGGCACCGGCTTGCACACTCACAGGCACGGGCTGCACACCCTGCAAAGGGGCTTGCACGCCACAGCCGAGCCCGAAGCCTGGGGGCACCCCCCTCAGGTGTGCAAAGGGCGTGCAAGGACGGGGGCCGACGTGCAAACACCCCCAGCCCCACCATCTAAGCTCCCCCCGCCAAGTGCCTGAATGGACAACGCCCCCCCCCCGCATTTGTCAGGAGTGATGGGGGGGGCAGGGGTGGCGCCAGGAAGCGCCAGGACAGGCTGCCCCGGCCCCATGGGGTTATCGGCCACAGCCAGACCCCCCAGGTCTGCACTTCGTCAGCTGTCAGGCGGGGTGGGGGAGGGGAAGGGCAGGACTCCTGGGTTCTCTCCCTGGCTCTGGCAGTGGGGGGCTGGGAGCCAGGACTCCTGGGTTCATGTTGCTTGTCTCAACCCCCCCCCCCTCCCCCCCGCTTCTGCCAACCCCATTCCTGGGGCTGCTGGGAATTTAACATCCCTGCTGGGCTGGGACCACCCAGAGCATCCCGCAGCTCCATGGGGTGGGGGGGTCCAACCCCCCCAGGAATCCAAGGGCAGAGATATCGCCCCTCCCCCAGCCCTGCCGGTGCCCCTCACTCCCGACCTGCAGCCCCCTGCCGGCCCCGCCCTGCCAGCTCTGTTCTGCGCAGCTCCAGCGGGGGCTCACCTTGGAGTGGCAGAGGAAGCCCCGGGGTGTCTCGGGGGAGCCGAGAGGGGGCTCTGGGGCGGGTCAGAGGGGCGGGGGTCCAGGGGGGATCACCTTGAAGTGGCAGAGGAATCCCCGGGGATGTCTCGGGGGGGGACCCGGGGGAGGTCAGAGGGGCGGGGGGTGTTCGGGGGGGCTCACCTTGGAGTGGCAGAGGAAGCCCCGGGGGCGTTTCGGGGGGGGGACCCGGGGAGGTCAGAGGTCCGGGGGGGCTCACCTTGGAGTGGCAGAGGAAGCCCCGGGGGTGTCTCGGGGGGGAGTCCGGGGGGGCTCACCTTGGAGTGACAGAGGAAGCCCCGGGGAAGGACCCGGGGGGTCCAGAGGGCCGGGGGGGCTCACCTTGGAGTGGCAGAGGAAGCCCAGGGGGTGTCTCGGGGGGGGGGGCCCAGGGGAGTCCGGGGGGGTTCACCTTGGAGTGGCAGAGGAAGCCCCGGGGGAGGACCCGGGGGTGTCTCGGGGTGGGGGGTCAGAGGGCCGGGGGTGTCCGGGGGGGCTCACCTTGGAGTGGCAGAGGAAGCCCCGGGGGTGTCTCGGGTGGGGGTCAGAGGGCCGGGGGGGCTCACCTTGGAGTGGCAGAGGAAGCCCCGGGAGGGGACCCGGGGGGGGCTCGGGAGGGGTCAGAGGGCCAGGGGTGTCCGGGGGAACTCACCTTGGAGTGACAGAGGAAGCCCCGGGGAAGGGCCCGGGGGGTCAGAGGGCCGGGGGGGCTCACCTTGGAGTGGCAGAGGAAGCCCGGGGGGTGTCTCGGGGGGGGGTCCGGGGGGGTCAGAGGGCCGGGGGGGCTCACCTTGGAGTGGCAGAGGAAGCCCCGGGGGGGGCCCGGGGGGGTCAGAGGGCCGGGGGGGCTCACCTTGGAGTGGCAGAGGAAGCCCCGGGGGGGGCCCCGGGGGGGTCAGAGGGCCGGGGGGGCTCACCTTGGAGTGGCAGAGGAAGCCGAGCCCCAGCGCGGTGCCCGCGGGCAGCAGCGCGGCCGCGCAGAGCAGCGCGCAGAGCAGGGCGCAGAGCGCCGCCGCCAGCAGGTTGTGCGCGCTCAGCAGGACGGCGCAGGCCAGACAGTCCAGCGCCCCGCGCAGCTCCAGGGGCGGCCCCGGGCCCGGGCCCCCCGCGCCGTACGGGGGCGGCGGCACCGGGCTGCCCCGCTCCGCCCCGCCGGGATCCTGCCGCCCGCTCGCCGCCGGGGAGCCGGACATGGCCGGGGCGGGGGGTCCGCCTGCCCGAGGGGCTCCCTGCGCGGCCCCTGCGCGCTGCGCCTTATAGCGCCCGCGGGCGGCCCGGGCCCCGCCCCTTATCTCGTCCTGCCCCCCCCGTCCGGGGGCAGCAGGGGAGGCGTGGGGAGGGAGGCGAGTCCTGGGACAAGATGCGGGGGGGGGGTTTCCTGGCTCTGCTGCCCGGCTCATCCCCCCTCCCCCGCCCTCCATGTGCAAAGGGGGGGCCAGGAATTTGGCCTGCTCAGATTCCACGGATGCTTGAAGTGATCCACCGCCTGTCACCCCTCCCCCCCAGCTCTGCCGGTGCCCCTCACTCCCACCCCCCAGCCCCAGCCCTGCCCCCCCCAGCTCTGCCAGGGCCCCTCACTCCCGCCCCGCAGCCCCAGCCCTGCCCCCCCCAGCTCTGCCAGGGCCCCTCACTCCCGCCCCCCAGCCCTGGCCCCCCCCGCTCTGCCGGTGCCCCTCACTCCCGCCCTGCAGCCCCAGCCCCAGCCCTGGCCCCCCCCAGCTCTGCCGGTGCCCCTCATTCCCGCCCTCCAGCCCCAGCCCCAGCCCTGGCCCCCCCCCAGCTCTGCCGGTGCCCCTCACTCCCGCCCCACAGCCCCAGCCCTGGCCCCCCCAGCTCTGCCGGTGCCCCTAACTCCCGCAACGCAGCCCCCTCCTAGCCCACCCCCTGTACTAACTAAAAATAAAAAGTTATTGTGTGGTGGATGACTGGGTCCAGGGGGAAGGACCCACGCAGGAAAACCGCTTGGCCCCCGAAGGCTCAGTCTGGCACCGAGCCGCTCCCACTCCAGAGAGGGATCTCGGCCTCACGGTGGAGAGTTCTCTGAAAACATCCACTCGACGTGCCGCAGCGTCGGAAAAAGGAACCGACCGCTGGGAATCATGAAGAAAGGGAAAGAGAATAGGACAGAAAATATCCTGTCGCCTCTATGTAAATCCGTGGGACGCCCACGTCTCGAACACTGCGAGCGGGTGTGGTCGCCCCAGCTCAAAAAAAGATCTGTTGGAACTGGGAAAGGTTCAGAAAAGGGCAACAAAAACGATGAGGGGTCTGGACCGGCTTCCGTACGAGGAGAGATGAATAAGACGGGGACTTTTCAGAATGGAAAAGAGACGACTAAGGGGGGAATATGATAGAGGTCTATAAAATCATGATGGGTGTGGAGAAAGTCGATAAGGAAGTGATGTTTACTCCTTCTCATAACACAAGAACTAGGAGTCACCAGATGAAATCAATAGGCGGCAGGTTTAAAACAAACAACAGGAAGTATTTCTTCACACAACGCACAGTCAACCTGTGGAACTCCTCGCCAGGGGATGTTGTGAAGGCCAAGACCATAACAGGGTTCAAAAAAGAACTAGATACATTCCTGGAGGATGGGTCCATCAGTGGCTATTCTTATGGCAGTTGTGGGCAGGGGGAAGTTATTGCTTTAACGATGTTGGGGTAGTTTCAGGTCAGAAAATCCATTTCATCATGCCCTCTGACCGCCTGGGATTTCCTCCCCACGTAACCGTGGCCCCTCCTGGAGATGATCCAGAGACGGAGCCCTGGGATCCTTTCTGTGGCTTCTTTCTTTCTGCCCCATCAGCCCTTTTCTCCATGGTAACACGTGGCCCCCGGCAATGGGCCCAGCGCCGCTCTCAATCGTGAAGATTCATTGGTAGAGTTTGGCCAAAGCATCTTCCGGGAAATTTTTGATTTGACGCCACCAAGAATCACCTCTCACCACGTCTCAGCCCAGATCGGCCAAGGGACTCATTGCCCAGCTCCTGGGCTTTGGAGCGTCGACGAAGAAACTCGCCGTCCCGTTTGGAACAAAAAGCAACGAGGCCCTTTCTGTATCTCTGTGAGTTAATTTAATCTTTTTTACATTTACAAAATAAGATTTTTTTTTCCTTTGTCGCCTTACAGTACAGTATAATCCAGGAGGACCCAGACTTCCGCTTGTTTCATTCAGTGTGTTGGCGAGATGCTGGGATAGGAAGGGGGGGTTCTACAAGGGGAGGGGGAAAGGGACAAGATTCCTCAAAAGGAAATGAACAGAAGTCCCGATCGCACAGTGAGTGTGGAATTCAGCACCATGAAAAGAGGCAAAAGACCGAACAAAAACCCCCGTCTCACGATGCCGGGGACGGGCCAAGCCTTAACATTAACCCCCCCCAAAAAAATTCCGGCGAGAAACAGACAAATACACATGATTAAAAAAAAAAGAGAGATTTAAAAAAAACAACCCCCAAACACTCAAATCAACCCCCCAATTGCAACCAATAAATAGAGAAATCATTACAAAAATGATGTATAAATAAAAAAAAAAAAAAATACACAACGACAACAAGAGGACAATTTACAAATTGCAAAACTCTGAGACCTGGAGGTAAAAAAAAAAAAAAGAAAAGAAAAAGCACCCGACATGTTTCTGGTTTGAAAACAAGTGAGAAGTGGAGAGGCGAAACCTGGCCGGCGGGGGAGTTAAGGCAGATATCTGTCCTGCCGTCCTGGCTCAGTTTCTGTGGATGACCTGAGAGAAGTGTAAAACACGGCCGCGATTGTGCGAAACGCTTAACCCAGGGGAAGGCAGCTCCCGGGGGCAGGGTTCCCGCGAAGCCCTGAGCACGGGGCTGGAATCCGAGCAGGGTTCCTCGCTCCCCCTTTGCACCATCGTTCGCACAATCGGGGACCCAAGCCGGCGGGAATTGGCTCCTTCACATGAGTTCAGAAGAAAAAAAAAAACCAAGCCAGGAATACATCGAATCAAAAGACCCCCAAAGCAAAGCAGCCAGGATTTAAGAAAGCAAAGAGTGAGAATCAAACCACGCACGCTCACACAAACCGCCCGCCCCGCGCCAATATATATATAAACCAATGTACAATCTCCCACTGCCACAAACGCACAAAGAGGAAACAAAGGGAAATTCCTGCGTAAAAAACCCGTATTTTTTGTTGTTGGTTGGTTTTTTTTTTTGTTTTGTTTTGTTTTTTTGCTTCATTTGCTGACAAGAAAAATGTAAAAAGACGACAAAAAGAAAAAACAACCCAACCCCCCTTTCCCCGCTGCCGGGGTCTCCCCCCCCCCCGCCCCCCGCCCCGCTTCTGCAAACCAAACGAGTTAATGCTCCGTCGACGAAGAGAGATTGTGGCGGAGTTCCAGAGTCCGTGTTCTCCTGCGTGTGGCCGATCTCCTGTCCCCGGTCGAAGGCTGGCGTGTGTCTGTCAGGGAACCGCCCGGAGGGCTCCGCCGGCCCCTCCGAGCCGCCCAGCGTCCACGTTTTTCCTTTTCCCGTCTTGTGGGCGGGGGGGGTTGGGTGTGGTTTTTATTATTTTCCAAAATAAAATTAAAAAAAAAAAAATATTTCTTTTAAAAAGTTTCCCCGTCTCCCCCCCAAGGTCATTGTCAAGAATAAATTAAAAAGTTCATTTGTGTGAGTTTCTGTATTCACAGGCTGCTTGCGGATTGGCTCTTGGGATCACGCAGAAGATTGGCTGCTTCTGGGGCTCCGCCCCCTCCCCCTCGTTTCAACAGCAAAGCTGATTGGGCCGGAGCGGTTCCGGAGTAAACAAGAGCTTGTCTGCTATTGGCCACTGGGACGGGCAGTGCCAAGATGTCCCCTCCTTCCCGCAGTGGGGCAGGGGGGCACAGGGGAAGGGGGAGCTGATTCCTGTCTCTGCCCAGGAAGTACCTGGGCGAGGTCTGGCTCATCTGGAGCTGGGGGATCCAGCCTGCAGGTGGGAAGGAAAGAAAGGGTTAATGGGACCCAGGAGTCCTGTGCGTGACAGCAGGGCACTCCCTCCCCGCAATACCTTCCCTTTACGTTTACTCCTGGGGGAATTCTGCACCACTGCGCACGCGCAGAATTCATGTGTCACGCTCAATTCCTCCCTGCCCCCACCCAACTGCAGAAAATACATGTCTGCCAGAAAGGTGCTGCAGTTACTCCTTTTGCCCACCAGGGGTCGCTGTGTCACCAGAACAGAGAGCAGCAGCTCCCAGGCAGGAGCAGCCCCAGCTGCGGATAGGGAAGAGAAAGAGGCTGCCTTCTGCACAGCGCCCTGCCCCTGGGCAAAGTCAGGAGACAGGTAACATGGGGGAATGGACAACATGGGGCACTGGGGTCACAGACGGGGGTTCAGAAGGGCTAATGGGGGGCACGGACTGGGGCAGGAGTTGAATGGGAGTAAGGGTGCGGAGACACATGGGCACATGGGGAGGCAAGTGGAGGGATACATAGGGATGGAGGGAGGGGGATCGCTAAGCGGGGGCAGAGGGACACATGGGGATGGGGGAGGGGTGTCTGAGTGGGGATGCAAGTACACATGGAGACAGGGAAGGGGGTGCAGAGTCACTTGGGGATGGGGGAGGGATGCAGGGACACACCTGAATTGTTTCTGTTGTCTATCATTCAGATGTACTCGCTGACAGGTATTTTGAAATAAATGACTAAAATAATTGAAACCGGCGTGATTAGATTCTGTGATTTTCACAAATAAAATATGCAGAAGTTTAAAATATTGACCGCAGAATTTTTAATTTTTTGGTGCAGAATTCCCCCCGGGAGCACACGTTCCAGTGAGTCACCAGGGAAAAAGGAACCCCAAGCGGGAGAATGTGCTCCCTACAGGACAGTGCCCTCATAGCGCCGCCCTGCCTGCCAGAGGAGAGCACCCCTTCTAAGCCCCCGCCCCGCTCCCTGCCCCACAGCGCCCCCGGGCCCTCACCAGGGTGAAGCTGTCATAGATCTGCATCAGTTCCTCCGTCTTGTACTGTTCCAGCCACCACCACGCCGTGCAGGGGCGGTGCTGCGCTGGCGGGCGCAGTCCTCGCAGTGCACCAGGTACGAGTTCTTGCTGCCGTTCTCGCTCGTCACAAACAGGATATTGAACACCTCCACCTGCAGGGGCGGGACGTATGGTGTGAGCTCCCCCTGCTGGCTACACCGCGCCTGCCAGAGAGGAGGGTGGCACGGCACCAGGCCACCGCCCTGAAGGAAACTGGGGCAGGGTAGAGCAAGAAAATGGAACCCAGGTGTCCTGGCTCCCAGCCCCCTCTGTAACGCACCAGTCCCCACTCCCTCCAGAGAACCCAGAAGTCCTGACTCCCAGCCCCCCCACGTCCTTTACCGTGTTAACGAACGTACTACAGCCAGTCCACAAAACCCACTCCTTCCAGTGCGCAGCCCCCCACCTCCCTGACCCCATCAGAGGCCGTGGGGCCCAGGCTGGGTGGCCTGGATCATGGCGGCGATCGGGGCACCAACGAGAGAAGCCTCCGGCGCAGCGTCGGGGGGGGAAGGTTTATTTGCACGCTTTGCAAAGGCGTGTTCACAGCCACCACGGTTACAGATACGGGCCCTCCCTGAGCCAGGAGCGGAACCCAGAAGTCCTGGCTCCCAGCCCCCACTGCTCTAACCCACCAGCCCCCACGCCCCTCCCAGAGCTGGGGAGAGAACCCAGGAGTCCTGGCTCCCGCCCTGGTGCTTTAAGAGGCACATGAGGCCCAGCGGCCGCATGCCTCTCTCCCTCGATGCCGAGCCCTGGCTGCCCCGAACGTCGTCCCCCCCGGAGGGTCCCCTGGGATCCCCGGCAGGGCGAGCCACGTCACATAAGCTGGGCTTCGCTTAAGAGCCGGCCGGCTGCTTCTTCCCGCTGATCCGGCGGTACACCCAATCTACCCTCGGTGCGTGTTAGGTTCCCCTGAGACTGGCTCTGCGGCCGGCCCTGCCTGCTGACGGCCGTCTCCGATCCCATCCGGGCTCTGGCATCCCCCTCTCTGGACACCAAGCGCCTGGTCCTCCTCCTGCTCTCTCAGTTCATCCCTCTTCACCAGTCGCCAATTCATTTGCACCACGTTTCTCCCAGTCGCTCATAGAATCACAGAATATCAGGGTTGGAAGGGACCTCAGGAGGTGTCTAGTCCAACCCCCTGCTCAAAGCAGGACCGATCCCCAATTAAATCATCCCAGCCAGGGCTTTGTCAAGCCAGGCCTTAAAAACCTCTAAGGAAGGAGATTCCACCACCTCCCTAGGGAACCCATTCCAGTGCTTCACCACCCTCCTAGTGAAAAAGTTTTTCCTAATATCCAACCTAAACCTCCCCCACTGCAACGTGAGACCATTACTCCTTGTTCTGCCATCTGCTACCAATGAGAACAGTCTAGAGCCATCCTCTTTGGAACCACCTCTCAGGTAGTTGAAAGCAGCTATCAAATCCCCCCTCATTCTTCTCTTCCGCAGACTAAACAATCCCAGGTCCCTCAGCCTCTCCTCATAAGTCACGTGTTCCAGTCCCCTAATCATTTTGTTGCCCTCCGCTGACTCTTTCCAATTTTTCCACATCCTTCTTGTAGTGTGGGGCCCAAAACTGGACACAGTACTCCAGATGAGGCCTCACCAGTGTCGAATAGAGGGGAACGATCACGTCCCTCGATCTGCTGGCAATGCCCCTACTTATACATCCCAAAATGGCATTGGCCTTCTTGGCAACAAGGGCACACTGTTGACTCATATCCAGCTTCTCGTCCACTGTAACCCCTAGGTCCTTCTCTGCAGAACTGCTGTCGAGCCATTCAGTCCCTAGTCTGTAGCGGTGCATGGGATTCTTCCATCATAAGGGCAGGATTCTGCACTTGTCCTTGTTGAACCTCATCAGATTTCTTTTGGCCCAATCTTCTAATTTGTCTAGGTCCCTCTGTATCCTATCCCTGCCCTCCAGCGAATCTACCTCTCCTCCCAGTTTAGAGTCATCTGCAAACTTGCTGAGCGTGCAATCCACTCCATCCTCCAGATCATTAATGAAGATATTGAACAAAACCGGCCCCAGGACCAACCCCTGGGGCACTCCACTTGATACCGGCTGCCAACTAGACATGGAGCCATTGATCACTACCCGTTGAGCCCGACAATCTAGCCAACTTTCTATCCATCTTATAGTCCATTCATCCAGCCCATACGTCTTTAACTTGCTGGCAAGAATACTGTGGGAGACCGTGTCAAAAGCTTTGCTAAAGTCAAGGAACAACACGTCCACTGCTTTCCCCTCATCCACAGAGCCAGTTATCTCGTCACAGAAGGCAATTAGATTAGTCAGGCCTGACTTGCCCTTGGTGAATCCATGCTGACTGTTCCTGATCACTTTCCTCTCCTCTAAGTGCTTCAGAATTGATTCCTTGAGGACCTGCTCCATGATTTTTCCAGGGACTGAGGTGAGGCTGCCTGGCCTGTAGTTCCCAGGATCCTCCTTCTTCCCTTTTTTAAAGATGGGCACTACATTAGCCTTTCTCCAGTCGTCCAGGACTTCCCCCGATCGCATGAGTTTTCAAAGATAATGGCCAACGGCTCTGCAATCACATCCGCCAACTCCTTTAGCACTCTCGGATGCAGCGCATCCGGCCCCATGGACTTGTGCTCGTCCAGCTTTTCTAAATAGTCCCGAACCACTTCTTTCTCCACAGAGGGCTGGTCACCTCCTCCCCATGCTGTGCTGCCCAGCGCAGCAGTCTGGGAGCTGACCTTGTTCGTGAAGACAGAGGCAAAAAAAGCATTGAGTACATTAGCTTTTTCCACATCCTCTGTCACTAGGTTGCCGCCCTCATTCAGTCAGGGGCCCACACTTTCCTTGACTTTCTTCTTGTTGCCAACATACCTGTAGAAACCCTTCTTGTTACTCTTAACATCTCTTGCTAGCTGCAACTCCAAGTGTGATTTGGCCCTCCTGATTTCACTCCTGCAGGCCCGAGCAATATTTTTATACTCTTCCCTGGTCATTTGTCCAATCTTCCACTTCTTGTAAGCTTCTTTTTTTGTGTTTAAGATCAGCAAGGATTTCACTGTTAAGCCAAGCTGGTCGCCTGCCATATTTACTATTCTTTCTACACATTGGGATGGTTTGTTCCTGTAACCTCAATAAGGATTCTTTAAAATATAGCCAGCTCTCCTGGACTCCTTTCCCCCTCATGTTATTCTCCCAGGGGATCCTGCTCATCCGTTCCCTGAGGGAGTCAAAGTCTGCTTTTCTGAAGTCCAGGGTCCGTATTCTGCTGCTCTCCTTTCTTCCCTGTGTCAGGATCCTGAACTCGACCATCTCATGGTCACTGCCTCCCAGGTTCCCATCCACTTTTGCTTCCTCTACTAATTCTTCCCAGTTTGTGAGCAGCAGGTCAAGAAGAGCTCTGCCCCTAGTTGGTTCCTCCAGCACTTGCACCAGGAAATTGTCCCCTACGCTTTCCAAAAACTTCTTGGATTGTCTGTGCATCTATTTCTGCCATGTTTAGCCAAGTCGCGAATCCACCTGCGAGGCTTTGCCCTGAGTGGCTAATCCACCGGCAGCCCATTTCGCCAAGTTGCTAAACCATTTATGCCATGTCTGACCGGGTCGCTAATCGGTCTGCATAGCATTTCGCCGAGTCTCCATTTAAACCTCGTTCAGCCGGGTCACCAATCTGTCGCTAAGCTGCCTGCGCCCGGTAGCCGAGTCACCGTCACTTTACGCCACGCTGAACAGAATCGCCGGGTGTAGGCACTTGGCCGATCCATGCTGGTCCCGTTTAGCTGAAGGACGAATCCGTTTTCGGCCCTTTTAGCCGCGTTGCTAATCCACCTACGTTAACCAAGTCGCTAACCACTCTGCCCTCCATTCCGATGAGGCGCAGATCCCTCTGCATCCTGTTTGTGCCGTTTGGCTGAGTTGTTTATCCATATTTAGAGAGATGGCTAATTCTTTCACACCATATCCAGCCAAATCTCTGCTCCATTTTCTCCTCCTTACGATGAGTCAGTAATTCATTTTATTCCCATTTAGACAGATTCACAGATTCATAGATATTAAGGTCAGAAGGGACCATTATGATCGTCTAGTCCGACCTCCTGCACAATGCAGGCCACCGAATCTCACCCACCCACTCCTGCGATAAACCTCTCACCTATGTCTGAGCTACTGAAGTCCTCAAATCGTGGTTTAAAGACTTCAAGGTGCAGAGAATCCTCCAGCAAGTGACCCGTGCCCCATGCTGCAGAGGAAGGCGAAAACCCCCCAGGGCCTCTTCCAATCTGCCCTGGAGGAAAATTCCTTCCCAACCCCAAATATGGCGATCAGCTGAACTCTGAGCATGTGGGCAAGATTCACCAGCCAGATACCCAGGAAAGAATTCTCTGTAGTAACTCAGATCCCACCCCATCTAACATCCCATCACAGGCCATTGGGCCTATTTACCATGAATATGTAAAGATCAATTAATTGCCAAAATCATGTTATCCCATCATACCATCTCCTCCATAAACTTATCGAGTCTAACCTTGAAGCCAGATAGGTCTTTTGCCCCCACTGCTCCCCTTGGAAGGCTGTTCCAGAACTTCACTCCTCTGATGGTTAGAAACCTTCATCTAATTTCAAGTCTAAATTTCCCGATAGCCAGTTTATATCCATTTGTTCTTGTGTCCACATTGGTACTGAGCTTAAATAATTCCTCTCCCTCTCCAGTATTTATCCCTCTGATATATTTATAGAGAGCAATCGTATCTCCCCTCAGCCTTCTTTTGGTTAGGCTAAACAAGGCAAGCTCCTTGAGTCTCCCTTCATAAGACAGGTTTTCCATTCCTTGGATCATCCTAGTAGCCCTTCTCTGTACCTGTTCCAGTTTGAATTCATCCTTCTTAAACATGGGAGACCAGAACTACACACAGTATTCCAGGTCCTGCTCACTAATCTGTTTCCACCGATTTTAGCCGAGTCGCTAATCCGGTTTTGCCCCATTTCGCCGAGTCCCTCTCTTCATGTTCATCCTCTGCATTTCGTTGAGTCGTTCGTCGGTTTGCGCCGTGTTTTGTCGTTGCTCCGTCTTCTCCCCATCCGTCTGAGCTGTTCCTCCGTCTTCTCCCAAGCTTACGATCCGTCTCCTCCTTTTTCAAAGTTTCCGGCCACTTTTCCAAAAATCGCGAGCTGCCCTTCTCTCTCTCTTTTAAACAAACCGCGTTTCATACTCACTGTTTCTGGCTTTTAGCCCGTTACGGACCCGTCTCTTAGTGCGGACGAGGCTGACGCCGCAAAGGAATCCCAAACTGGATGTGGGACAGGAGGCATTTTACAGAGTAAAGCAAATCTCATGCACAGGGTTCGAACTGGGACGCGGTATTCCCTGCTGCCCACAGAGGTGTCTTTCCTTAACCGGGGGTTTTATTAACCATACACCCTGTCACAACGGAATCCAAGCAGGGAGACTGTGAAGCAAAGAAGGGTGGTTCGGTTGGGTCTCGGCTGCAGCCACCTCCGAGGGGAGGCGCAGCCAGAGGGCAACTCTGCCCAACCGCTCAGGGAAGGCAGATCCCACCTCCGACTGAAGCGGCAGGTTGAAGATTTGGAAGCGGGTGCGGGTTGGGCCGGGTCACCAGCCCCCGAGGCCAGGGGGTGTGGCTGTCTCAGCCGAAGGACGGGAAATCTGGCAACACAGAGACCTCTAGTGCCCTGCGGGTGCTAGAGTAGCTGGCCGGTACCTAGCGGCTGCAGCGGGACCCCCACTCGCAGTCCCGGCACTCACGTCACACTCGTTGCAATAGTAGGCCGGCTCGTCCTTCACCCGGCCCTGGTAGGCGATCTTCTTCCCCGAACGCACCAAGGTCTCCCGCAGCACCTGGCAGTGCTTGATGGACTGCATGAGGCAATACCTGGCAGGGAGAGAAGACGGGGGGCGAGTGAATGGGATGGAGAAGGAGTGAGACGCGGGCAAGCGCTCGGAGTGGGGGAGCTGCCCTAAGTGTCACCGACACTGCCTGAGTCTGCCGAGAGCCTGAGCCCATTGCTCGGAGTGGGGGGGAGCTGCGCCATGCATCTCCATGGGGTGGTAACTCCCACTCCCATTGCTAGGGCGACCGCGCCAAGCCCACCAGCCGGGCTCACAGGGCAGGAGGTAGGGCTGGGGTGGGGAGGAGTCACAGGGGCGCCGCTCACTTGATCATCTTGTAGAGGTCGGGGTCGCTGATCTTGACCGTCCGGGCGACGTTCCACGAGACGTGGATCATGGGCACGATGGACTTCACGTTCTTCACCTCGTTCCACTCGTAGCGCTCCAGGGCCAGCTGGTATTGATAGGCTGCGGGAGGGGGAGAGGGTGAGGCAGCAGCCAGCAAAACCCCACCCCAGACACAGCCGCAGCCCTAGAGGGGACAGGCCCCGTGCCCCATTCCCTGCCCCCCCATAACCCACCAGTGCCCTCCCGAGGCTGCAGTACACATTTCTGCCACTTGGTGGAGCCAAATCCAAGAGAGATGAACATAAGACATAAGTTTGGCCAGACTGGGTCAGACCAAAGGTCCATCTAGCCCAGTGTCCTGTCTGCTGACCGCGGCCACTGCCAGGTGATCCATCCCCTGTCGCCCATTCCCAGCTTCTGGCAAACAGACGCTAGGGATACTATCCCTGCCCATCCTGGCTAATAGCCATTGATGGACCTGTCCTCCATGAACGTATCTAGTTCTTTTTTGAGCCCTGTTCTAGTCTTGGCCTTCACAACATCCCCTGGCGAGGAGTTCCCCAGATCGACTTTGCGTTGTGTGAAGAAATACTTCCTTTTGTGTGTTTTAAACTTGCTGCCTGTTAATTTCATTGGGGGACCCCTAGTTCTTGTGTTATGAGAAAGAGTAAACAACACTTTGTTATTCACTTTCTCCACATCAGTCATGATTTTATAGACCTCAATCATATCTCCCCTTAGCTGTCTCTTTTCCAAACTGAAAAGTCCCAGTTTTATTAATCTCTCCTTATACAGAAGCCGTTCCATACCCCGAATCATTTTTGTTGCCCTTTTCTGAACCTTTTCCAGTTCCAATAGATCTTTCTTGAGGTAGGGCGACCACATCTGCACGCAGTGTTCAAGGTGTGGGCATCCCATGGATTTATATAGAGGCAACAGGATATTTTCTGTCTTATTATCTATCCCTTTCCTAATGATTCCCAACATTCGGTTGGTTTCTTTGACTGCCGCTGCACATTGAGTGGATGTTTTCAGAGAACTATCCACCATGACTCCAAGATCTCTTTCTTGAGTGGGAACAGCCAATTTAGACCCCGTCATTTTATCTGTATAGCTGGGATTATGTTTTCCAATATGCATTACTTTGCATTTATCAACATTAAATTTCATCTGTCATTTTGTTGCCCAGTCACCCAGTTTTGAGAAAGCCCTTTGTAGCTCTTTGCAGTCTGCCTGGGACTTAACTATCTTGAGTAATTTTGTAGCATCTGCAAATATTGTCACCGCACTGTGGCCACCTTTTCCCAGATCATTTATGAATATGTTGAATAGGACCAGCCCCAGAACAGACCCCTGGGGGACACCACTACTTACCTCTCTCCGCTCTGAAAACTGACCATTTATACTACCCTTTGTTTTGTATCTTTTTATCAGTTACCGATCCATGAGAGGACCTTCCCTCTTATCCCACGACAGCTTACTTTGCGTAAGGGCCTTTGGTGAGGGACCTTGTCAACGGCTTTCTGATAATCTAAG